>NW_024058118.1:20000-67117 GCF_016432855.1 Salvelinus namaycush
CCGGTATAATAATAATATTTATATATAATGGTGTGTGTATGTATGTATGTATGTATGTATGTATGTATGTATGTATGTATGTATGTATGTATGTATGTATGTATGTATGTATGTATGTATGTATATATGTATATATGTGTGTGTGTGTGTGTGTGTGTGTGTGTGTGTGTGTGTGTGTGTGTGTGTGTGTGTGTGTGTGTGTGTGTGTGTGTGTGTGTGTGTGTGTGTGTATATATATGTATGTATGTATATATATATATATATATATTATTTTGTATTGTTTTCAATGTACTTTACTCAAACCAGTGAATATCACTTATTATAAATGAGATCATTAACTATCAGCTCTTGGAATATCCAGGGACTTTACTCTTCACATTTTGGTTATAAAACAACAAATCCAGAATTTATTAAAAACATCAAAGGACAGGACATCATAATCCTACTGGAAACATGGTGTCGTGGAGACATAGATACTCAGTGTCCCTCAGGCTATAGAGAAAGTTTACTACCATCAATCAAACATAAAAATGTTAAACGGGGCCGAGACTCAGGTGGAATCATCATTTGGCATAAGCAGGACTTGGCACTGAATGAAATGAAAAAAGGTACCAGTCACATTTGGCTAAAACTTAACAAAGGTATAATCTATTGTGACAATGATGTGTACATATGTGCAGCTTATGCTCCTCCTTCAGATTCACCATATTATGATGATCAGTTTTTTGACAATCTCGATACAGAAATCATTACATTTCAGGCAGAGGGTAAAGTGCTTCTTTGTGGAGATTTCAATGCAAGAACAGGTTCTGAGCCTGACTACACTGATGCGGGAGGTAACCACCACATATTTGGTCACCCCTCCTTGTACAGCAGCCCTATTATAAATAATAGAAACAGTCCTGACCAAATACTGAACAAAAATGGGAAGGAGTTAGTGCATCTCTGTCGAGCCTTAGGCCTGTACATGCTTAATGGTAGAATCAGAGGGGACTCTTTAGGTCAGTTTACTTACTGCTCAGCTCTTGGGACAAGTGTAGTCGATTATGCCATCACGGACATTGACCCCTCCTCCATTAGTGCATTCACTGTCAGACCACAGACACCATTGTCAGATCACAGTCAGATCAACGTGTTTTTGAAGAAATTAACCGGCAATATTCATTCAAAAAAACTGCCCAATAAACTCTTCAACATAAACCAATCATACAGATGGGCTCCAAACAGTGCAGAGAGATTCATTGAAACATTGAACTCAAAAGAAATGATGAACTCTATACAGTTTTTCAATAACTCACAATACCAAAACAATAAAGATGGTGTCAATTCGGCTACTCTAAACATCAACTGCATATTCCAAAAAGCAGCATCGAAAGCAAATTTGAGAAAACCAAAGAAATGCAACATCAGAAACAAAAAACAAAATGTTTCTGACAAATGGTTTGATAATGAATGTAAAACAATTAGAAAACACCTAAGACAAATGTCAAACAAAAAACATAAGCAGCAAAACAACCCAGAGCTACGATATGAATACTTTGAAACTCTGAAACAGTATAAACATACACTGAAACGCAAGAAACTGAATTATACCAACAAGACACTTGATGAAATTGAAAACGCAATTGACCAAAATCAGTTCTGGGACATGTGGAACAATTTAAGCACAACAAAGCCACAAGAATTAGCCATACAAGATGTAGGAATTTGGAAAACTTATTTTGATCATCTATACAAAAACATCCCACAAAAAGACTTAAAACAGAACCAATTAGAAATTAAAGAAAAATTGAACATCCTTGAATCAGTCATTAAAAATAACCAAAATCCATTAGATTACCCAATAACCCAACAAGAACTAAATGAAAAGCTCAAATCTATTAAATCAAAGAAGGCTTGTGGTCTAGACAACATCAGAAATGAAATGCTGAAAAACAGCACACCTGAGTTGCAAAATGCTGTGCTTAAATTGTTCAACATGGTTTTAACTTCTGGCTGCTTCCCTGATGTCTGGAACCAGGGGCTCATCTCCCCTATCCACAAAAGTGGAGACAAATCAGACCCCAATAATTACAGGGGAATTTGTGTAAACAGTAACTTGGGAAAGGTTTTCTGTAGCATTTTGAATTCAAGAATCCAAACCTTTCTTCAAGAAAAAAATGTAATAACTAAATGTCAAATTGGCTTTCTCCCTAACCATCGCACTACTGACCATATATACACCTTACACACACTAATTAATAAACACGTCCACCAAAAAAAAGAGGGCAAAATCTTTGCTTGCTTTATTGACTTTAAAAAAGCATTTGATTCTATTTGGCACGAAGGGCTATTCTACAAAATTCTACAAAGTGGGCTTGGTGGTAAGGTGTATGACTTAATAAAATGTATGTACACAGAAAACAAGTGTGCAATAAAAATCAAAAACCAAAGAACAGAATTCTTTTCACAATGTCGAGGTGTGAGACAAGGCTGTAGTTTGAGTCCAAATCTTTTCAACATTTATATCAATGAATTAGCAGACATGTTGGACCATTCTCCAGCCCCAGGACTCACACTATTTGACACAGAGGTGAAATACCTGCTATATGCTGATGACTTGGTACTTCTATCACCAACCAAAGAAGGTCTTCAACAGAACATTAATATTCTAGAGCAATATTGCCATAATTGGGCCCTGGCAGTAAATTTCCCAAAAACTAAAATCATGATTTTCCAAAAACAAAACAGATGTTAGAAACACAAATATAAATTCACCCTGAACAACACCATAATTGAACGCACAAAAAATTACACCTACCTTGGTCTGACCATATCTGCATCGGGAAACTTTAATAGGGCAGTGAATGCACTCAAAGAAAAAGCCCGCAGAGCATTGTATGCAATAAAAATGAAATTATTCAAAATCAACATCCCAATTAGAATTTGGACCAAAATATTTGACAGTGTAATCCTACCAATAGCTCTTTACGGAAGTGAGGTTTGGGGGCCACTCAATAAACTGGACTTTAAAATGTGGGACAAACATCCAATTGAAACCCTACATGCAGAATTCTGTCGGAAAATCCTACAAGTCCAGAGAAATACACCAACTAATGCATGTAGGGCAGAATTGGGCCGCTTTCCAGTAATAATGAAAATACAGAAAAGATCATTAAAATTTTGGCTACATCTAAATTCAAGTCCAAATTCGAGTCTGCAATTTAAAGCACTTCAAACCCAAGAGCTGAGCCCAGAAACGAGCCCTCTCAGTCAGCTGGTGTTGGACCTAACCAACCAAGCTGACACCAGCACTGCTTCAAAAGAAAGAATTCCAATAAACAAAATCATGAACCAATCAAAGGACTCATATTTACAACATTGGAAAAACGAAACAAAATCCCAAAGCCGACTAAATTGCTATCTGACCCTAAACAGAGAATATGAATTGGCTGAATATCTCTACTCTGTCAGAGATTCGAAGCAGAGACAGATCCTTACCAAGTACAGGCTGAGTGACCACCGATTGGCAATAGAAACCGGCAGACATAAAAAGACATGGCTACCCAAAGAGGAGCGTGTATGTGGTCACTGCCTGACAGGGGACGTAGAAACAGAGATGCACTTTCTCCTTTACTGTGATAAATATTCCTCACCAAGAGATTCATTATTCACAGAAATGACTACATTTATTCCAAATTTTAACTTATTAAACCCAGAGGGAAAACTAAAAATACTCATGGGCGAAGGAGCAATGGCTTCTCTTGCAGCCAAATATGTATTTACCTGCCATAGCCTGAGGGACACTGAATAATAACATCTGCATAGTAAGCAGTAACTTACTTATTATGACTGTTATTGTTATTACTGTTATTGTTATTAGTATTATTATTGTTGTTTATCATTCCAAATAGTAATGGTATGGGTGGTAATGGTAATGATAGCAGTTTAATGATGGTGGTGGTGGTAGTGGTGCATTACACCATACATTACATTCGACTATTGACTGTTATCATTTTATTGTTACTATTTTTATATTTAATTTTGTATTATTATTTACTGCCATTCTATATTATTGTTTGTCATTGTTTTAATTGTATTACAATGTATATTGTATACATTGTTGCTTTGGCAATATTGACACAATGTTTTTCATGCCAATAAAGCAGCTTGAATTTGAATTTGAATTTGAGAGAGAGAGAGAGAGAAGAGAGAGAGAGAAAGAGAGAAGAGAGAGAGAGAGAGAGAGAGAGAGAGAGAGAGAGAGAGAGAGAGAGAGAGAGAGAGAGAGAGAAAGAGAGAGAGAAAGAGAGAAAGAGAGAGAGAGAGAGAGAGAGAGAGACCAAGAAAGAGAGACAGAGGGAGAGAGACAGAGAAAGAGAGACAGAGAACGGGAGACAAAGCAAGAAAGAGAGACAGAGAAAGAGAGAGAGAGAGATTTGTCCAAGGCATGACCAGATATTGTTGCTTCTGTCTATATTATCTGATAGTCTGATAGAATTATATAGCAGCATGTTAAAGAGGTCTGAATGTGATAGAATGATGGAAGTGACAGGTTCCACACCTGTTCTCTGTGAAGGACCAACACTGATGTCTCCAGATGCCATAAATGTCGTGGAGAGGTTTGGTAAGGTTGTGGAGACATGGGGTCTGGAGGTGACAGTTGAGGTTCCAGGAGGAGCTGTATGTGAAAACAAAGTATGGGTTAACACAAATACAGTCACAATTCTGATTTAATGTCTCTTGAAATAACTCAGAAAGCCTCTAACAAACAAACAATGTTCAAGACAACTGTGATTCACTTACCATCTATAACTGTGAGATGCACCTCTTGGTATGTGTCTCGGCCATATCTCCTCACTCCACACCAGTAGGTTCCAGAGTCTGACCTCATCAGGTTCTTGATGGTCACATAGAATACATCTACCTTGTCTTCTATACTGTATCTACCTTGAGTTACATTCTTACTCCCCTTAGTTTCAACCAGAATGTCTCCATCAGAACATGTCCCCTTGCAGAAGTACTTGTTGTTCTTCCCTGCCAATGTGAATGAACAGCCGAACATGACATGTCCTCCACCCACCCCCTTCACATTCATGACATCTGACTCCACAACACACAGAGCTGTCAAACAGAAACACACAGTACACAACTGATGACCTGTGAGATATACTGTAACCCTGCTCAAATCTAACTTTAACCCTGCTCAAATCTAACTTTAACCCTGCTCAAATCTAACTTTAGCCCTGCTCAAATCTAACTTTAACCCTGAATAAATCTTACTTTAACCATGCTCAAATCTAACTTTAACCCTGCTCAAATCTAACTTTAACCCTGCTCAAATCTTACTTTAACCCTGCTCAAATCTAACTTTAGCCCTGCTCAAATCTAACTTTAACCCTGAATAAATCTTACTTTAACCCTGCTCAAATCTTACTTTAACCCTGCTCAAACCTAACTTTAACCCTGCTCAAATCTAACTTTAACCCTGAATAAATCTTACTTTAACCCTGCTCAAATCTAACTTTAACCCTGCTCAAATCTGACTTTAACCCTGCTCAAATCGTACTTTAACCCTGCTCAAATCGTACTTTAACCCTGCTCAAATCTAACTTTAACCCTGCTCAAATCTAACTTTAACCCTGCTCAAATCTAACTTTATCCCTGCTCAAATCTAACTTTAACCCTGCTCAAATCTTCCTTTAACCCTGCTCAAATCTAACTTTAACCCTGCTCAAATCTAACTTTAACCCTTCTCAAATCTAACTTTAACCCTGCTCAAATCTAACTTTAACCCTGCTCAAATCTAACTTTATCCCTGCTCAAATCTAACTTTAACCCTGCTCAAATCTAACTTTAACCCTGCTCAAATCTAACTTTAACCCTGCTCAAATCTAACTTTATCCCTGCTCAAATCTAACTTTAACCCTGCTCAAATCTAACTTTAACCCTGCTCAAATCTAACTTTAACCCTGCTCAAATCTAACTTTAACCCTGCTCAAATCTAACTTTAACCCTAATCAAATCTTACTTTAACCCTGCTCAAATCTACCTTTAACCCTGCTCAAATCTAACTTTAACCCTGCTCAAATCTAACTTTAACCCTGCTCAAATCTAACTTTAACCCTGCTCAAATCTAACTTTAACCCTGCTCAAATCTTACTTTAACCCTGCTCAAATCTAACTTTAACCCTGCTCAAACCTGACTTTAACCCTTGTAACGATCGTCGTCATATTCCTCCTCCTCGGATGAGGAGGAGCATGGATCAGACCAACACGCAGCGAGGTATGTAGACATAATTAATTTATTAGACACGACGAACACTAACACGAACTATACTTGAATATTACAAAATAACAAACAAACAACGTAGACTGACCTGAACATGCAAACTACATATCACGAAGCACACATGAACAGGAAAGAACGAACGAACGAGACAGTACCGTGTGGTGCAAAAAACACAGACACAGCGACAATCACCCACAAACAAACAGTGTAAAAACACCTACCTTAATATGGCTCTCAATCAGAGGAAATGAAAACCACCTGCCTCTAATTGAGAGCCATATCAGGTCACCCTAAACCAACATAGAAACAGAAAACATAGACTGCCCACCCAAACTCACGTCCTGACCAACTAACACATACAAAAACTAACAGAAAACAGGTCAGGAACGTGACAACCCTGCTCAAACTTGACTTTAACCCTGCTCAAATCTAACTTTAACCCTGCTCAAATCTAACTTTAACCCTGCACAAACACAGGTAAAATAACAACGTATCAAACATTCTAAGTTCTGTTCATTATCATAAGGTACATGTGGAAAGCAAACTCAGAACTGTAAAACGTTCTGGGTCCTTATAGACAAATACATATCTTATTCCTTATGTACTATATCATCCAGACAGTATTATAGAACCTGATACAGACAGACAGACAGACAGACAGACAGACAGACAGACAGACAGACAGACAGACAGACAGACAGACAGACAGACAGACAGAAGTCAGACAGACAGACAGACAGTATTATGGAACCTGATACAGATAGACAGGGAGACAGACAGACAGAACTCACCTGAGAGGAGACAGCAGGAGACAACATGGTGTATCTTCATTCTGGACAGTTACTCCTCAGTTACTATGCTGTTAAAGTTACTTTACTACCACCGTTACTATACTGTTAAAGTTACTTTACCACCCCAGTTACTATACTGTTAAAGTTACTATACTACCAGTTAGTTCAGGTCCACAACAGAGTCTCTGTCAGCTACACACTTGACAGCCGGGTGTTTCTGAAACTCTCTGTCTTCCTTAAATGAAGCTCCTCCCTCATCTGACACCACACCCCTCTCCTATGTCTCTCTCTCTCTCTCTCTCTCTCTCTCTCTCTCTCTCTCTCTCTCTCTCTCTCTCTCTCTCTCTCTCTCTCTCTCTCTCTCTCTCTCTCTCTCTCTCTCTCTCTCTCTCTCTCTCTCTCTCTTTAATTTAAGGACTTTATTGGCATGGGAAACATATGTTAACATTGCCCAAGCAAGTGAAGTATATAATAAACAAAAGTGAAATAAACAATCAAAATGAACAGTCTCTCTCTCTTTCTCTCTGCATGTCAAGGAGATGAGTATAGTGATGGTGGTGGTGGAAGGGTGGGCATTATCCTACACATCCTGATGATTTCTCTGTAGTGACCTCAGTATCTGCAGGTCTATATGTGCTGCAGAGTGAAACTGGTTCAAACCGGCCAGAGGTTAGACTTCTAAACCACCAGACAACTCAGCTAGCTGTGGTGACTAAGAGTTAAAACTGTCAACTTCTCTGTTCTGAAGTTACCATGTTTGTTTCAGCAGAGGAGGAACACATTGTTGAGATGATGACAATATAGTTAAATTATACATCATTATATTTTATGACTTTTTTCTGACATGTCATTGATCCAAATACAGTCTTTGTAAATGATCAACTCAACAGATGAGTTTCTGAACAGAAGAAACATCCCTGCTCTACAAACCAACTCCCCCTTAATGAATGATGTCATCACATAACAGACAAGCTACTGAGATCTCAGTAAACCAACAGAGCGACCTCCACATCGCCCCCTACAGAATGTTATCAGTACTGATGAATAAATATACTATAATCTCCACCACCAGTCGTCTCTCTATTGATCCTGGGGGACGAGGTTACAGTCTAATGAACTACATGTTTCAACTCAGTCAATTCAGGAAGTAAAGTGAAATTCCATTCATGGATTGAAAAGTCTACATGGAAAATGATGGTCAACAATAATCAATTGAATTGCGATTCATTGTCTGTATTGAAATGGAACTAAAGAAAATGTCATTGGACCCCAGCTCTGGTAACAAGAACACTGTGTCACAACCAGATGATCAGATGACCTCTTCTCTTCAGACAACAGAATATAGAATTACATATTAGAACTTAATTACATAATAGACTTTAATTATTTCTACAGAGTCAGTAGCTGTGACATTGTCGAGGCTCTGGTAGGCAGCCAATGCTTTGTGGTCCAGTGCCTGATAGGTTGATTGGTAGAGGGCGGGGTCATGAGCAATGCATTCTGGGTCAGCGTTGGACACGGGCTGAGGGTCCACTGCATTCTGGGTAGAAGTTATACTTTCTTCATCCTCACCATACTCTTCATCATCAACATGAGGAGGCTGGTGAGGAGGATAATTAGGTGAAGAAAGACACACAAGCACACAAACACACACACAGTTGTAAACACACACGTGTTCTCTCTCTCTCTCTCCAGTGCTTCCTGCATCAGGCCTGTTAGAGATTGACCCAACATATATTATAACTCTGTGTGTGTGTGCGCAGGTTCGTGCGCAAGATCGTAATGTAAGTATGCGTGTGTGAGTGGACGTGTGTGTGTGTGTGTGTTTGATGATATCTCACCTAGGGCCTTGCTGCTTTGCCAGCACCTTTAGAATATGAGGGGGATGACAGCAACACAGCCAGACTCACAGCCAGACTCACAGCCAGACTCACAGCCAGACTCACACACACAGTGATCATAGAATATGAGGGGGATGACAGCAACACAGCCAGACTCACAGCCAGACTCACAGCCAGACTCACAGCCAGACTCACAGCCAGACTCACACACACAGTGATCATAGAATATGAGGGGGATGACAGCAACACAGCCAGACTCACACACACAGTGATCATAGAATATGAGGGGGATGACAGCAACACAGCCAGACTCACACACACAGTGATCATAGAATATGAGGGGGATGACAGCAACACAGCCAGACTCACAGACACAGTGATCATAGAATATGAGGGGGATGACAGCAACACAGCCAGACTCACACACACAGTGATCACCACTGAGGTACCTGGACTACAGGAAGGTATGAAAACACGCGTTCACACGTTTAAGTAAAAACAATATTTATTAACATAAATATAGATTAATTAATCGTAACATGTAGGATTATCTGATAACTGCAGAACAAACATTCTGGATAATATAGAGAACCATGAACTATTTATTGATCAACACTGACATGAATCACACACATTGAAGAGACCAAGAGCAGACCTCTGAATATAAGACTTTAATATGCTCCAACATGAATCACACACATTGAAGAGACCAAGAGCAGACCTCTGAATATAAGACTTTAATATGCTCCAACATGAATCACACACATTGAAGAGACCAAGAGCAGACCTCTTATATAACAATGGAAGGGAAGCCACCTGTAAAGGTTTTAATAACAATGGGGGTCGAAGCCCTAAAAACATCAATGAATTACAGCAATAACATGATGAAATAGGAGCCATTTTGGCGGCAGATGGGAGGGAAGGGACCGTCCGATAGAAGCAAAGCTACCTCACTACAAAATGAAGATTAACTTGCTACAGTGAAAACACAACGAAGGTTGGTCACCAACGAAAAAACAAAAAAGGCTGGTCACCACTAATCTTACTCCTGTTGTAGTATCATCACTACACCCTACACTACTCCTGTTACAGTACCTTCACTACACCCTACACTACTCCTGTTGTAGTATCATCACTACACCCTACACTACTCCTGTTATATTACTTTCACTACACTCTACTCTACTCCTGTTACAGTACCTTCACTACACCCTACTCTACTCCTGTTGTAGTACCATCACTACACCCTACAGTACTCCTGTCACAGTATCTTCACTACACCCTACACTACTCCTGTTACAGTACCTTCACTACACCCTACACTACTCCTGTTACAGTACCTTCACTACACCCTACACTACTCCTGTTATAGTACCTTCACTACACCCTACACTACTCCTGTTACAGTACCTTCACTACACCCTACACTACTCCTGTTACAGTACCTTCACTACACCCTACACTACTCCTGTTGTAGTACCATCACTACACCCTACACTACTCCTGTTATATTACTTTCACTACACTCTACTCTACTCCTGTGACAGTACCTTCACTACACCCTACACTACTCCTGTTACAGTACCTTCACTACACCCTACACTACTCCTGTTACAGTACCTTCACTACACCCTACTCTACTCCTGTTGTAGTATCATCACTACACCCTACACTACTCCTGTTATATTACTTTCACTACACTCTACTCTACTCCTGTTACAGTACCTTCCCTACACCCTACACTACTCCTGTTATATTACCTTCACTACACCCTACTCTACTCCTGTTACAGTACCTTCACTACACCCTACACTACTCCTGTTATATTACCTTCACTACACCCTACTCTACTCCTGTTACAGTACCTTCACTACACCCTACACTACTCCTGTTAGAGTATCTTCACTACACCCTACACTACTCCTGTTACAGTACCTTCACTACACCCTACACTACTCCTGTTATAGTATCTTCACTACACCCTACACTACTCCTGTTAGAGTATCTTCACTACACCCTACACTACTCCTGTTACAGTACCTTCACTACACCCTCCACTACTCCTGTCACAGTACCTTCACTACACCCTACACTACTCCTGTTATAGTATCTTCACTACACCCTACACTACTCCTGTTACAGTACCTTCACTACACCCTCCACTACTCCTGTTACAGTATCTTCACTACACCCTACACTACTCCTGTCACAGTACCTTCACTACACCCTACACTACTCCTGTTATAGTATCTTCACCACACCCTACACTACTCCTGTTACAGTACCTTCACTACACCCTACACTACTCCTGTTGTAGTACCTTCACTACACCCTACACTACTCCTGTTATAGTATCTTCACTACACCCTACACTACTCCTGTTACAGTACCTTCACTACACCCTACACTACTCCTGTCACAGTACCTTCACTACACCCTACACTACTCCTGTTATAGTACCTTCACTACACCCTACACTACTCCTGTTACAGTACCTTCACTACACCCTACACTACTCCTGTTACAGTACCTTCACCACACCCTACACTACTCCTGTTACAGTACCTTCACTACTCCTGTTACAGTACCTTCACTACACCCTACACTACTCCTGTCACAGTACCTTCACTACACCCTACACTACTCCTGTTATAGTACCTTCACTACACCCTACACTACTCCTGTTACAGTACCTTCACTACACCCTACACTATTCCTGTTACAGTACCTTCACTACACCCTACACTACTCCTGTCACAGTACCTTCACTACACCCTACACTACTCCTGTTATAGTACCTTCACTACACCCTACACTACTCGTGTTATAGTACCTTCACTACACCCTACACTACTCCTGTTACAGTACCTTCACTACACCCTACACTACTCCTGTTATAGTATCTTCACTACACCCTACACTACTCCTGTTAGAGTATCTTCACTACACCCTACACTACTCCTGTTAGAGTATCTTCACTACACCCTACACTACTCCTGTTACAGTACCTTCACTACACCCTACACTACTCCTGTTATAGTATCTTCACTACACCCTACACTACTCCTGTTAGAGTATCTTCACTACACCCTACACTACTCCTGTTACAGTACCTTCACTACACCCTCCACTACTCCTGTCACAGTACCTTCACTACACCCTACACTACTCCTGTTATAGTATCTTCACTACACCCTACACTACTCCTGTTACAGTACCTTCACTACACCCTCCACTACTCCTGTTACAGTACCTTCACTACACCCTACACTACTCCTGTCACAGTACCTTCACTACACCCTACACTACTCCTGTTATAGTATCTTCACCACACCCTACACTACTCCTGTTACAGTACCTTCACTACACCCTACACTACTCCTGTTATAGTACCTTCACTACACCCTACACTACTCCTGTTATAGTATCTTCACTACACCCTACACTACTCCTGTTACAGTAACTTCACTACACCCTACACTACTCCTGTCACAGTACCTTCACTACACCCTACACTACTCCTGTTATAGTACCTTCACTACACCCTACACTACTCCTGTTATAGTATCTTCACTACACCCTACACTACTCCTGTTAGAGTATCTTCACTACACCCTACACTACTCCTGTTACAGTACCTTCACTACACCCTACACTACTCCTGTTATAGTATCTTCACTACACCCTACACTACTCCTGTTAGAGTATCTTCACTACACCCTACACTACTCCTGTTACAGTACCTTCACTACACCCTCCACTACTCCTGTCACAGTACCTTCACTACACCCTACACTACTCCTGTTATAGTATCTTCACTACACCCTACACTACTCCTGTTACAGTACCTTCACTACACCCTCCACTACTCCTGTTACAGTACCTTCACTACACCCTACACTACTCCTGTCACAGTACCTTCACTACACCCTACACTACTCCTGTTATAGTATCTTCACCACACCCTACACTACTCCTGTTACAGTACCTTCACTACACCCTACACTACTCCTGTTATAGTACCTTCACTACACCCTACACTACTCCTGTTATAGTATCTTCACTACACCCTACACTACTCCTGTTACAGTAACTTCACTACACCCTACACTACTCCTGTCACAGTACCTTCACTACACCCTACACTACTCCTGTTATAGTACCTTCACTACACCCTACACTACTCCTGTTACAGTACCTTCACTACACCCTACACTACTCCTGTTACAGTACCTTCACCACACCCTACACTACTCCTGTTACAGTACCTTCACTACACCCTACACTACTCATGTTACAGTACCTTCACTACACCCTACACTACTCCTGTCACAGTACCTTCACTACACCCTACACTACTCCTGTTATAGTACCTTCACTACACCCTACACTACTCCTGTTACAGTACCTTCACTACACCCTACACTACTCCTGTTACAGTACCTTCACTACACCCTACACTACTCCTGTCACAGTACCTTCACTACACCCTACACTACTCCTGTTATAGTACCTTCACTACACCCTACACTACTCGTGTTATAGTACCTTCACTACACCCTACACTACTCCTGTTACAGTACCTTCACTACACCCTACACTACTCCTGTTACAGTACCTTCACTACACCCTACACTACTCCTGTTACAGTATCTTCACTACACCCGACACTACTCCTGGTACATTACCTTCACTACACCCTACACTACTCCTGTCACAGTACCTTCACTACACCCTACACTACTCCTGTTATAGTACCTTCACTACACCCTACACTTCTCCTGTTACAGTATCTTCACTACACCCTACACTACTCCTGTTATAGTACCTTCACTACACCCTACACTACTCCTGTTATAGTACCTTCACTACACCCTACACTACTCCTGTTGTAGTACCATCACTACACCCTACACTACTCCTGTTACAGTACCTTCACTACACCCTACACTACTCCTGTTATATTACTTTCACTACACTCTACTCTACTCCTGTTACAGTACCTTCACTACACCCTACACTACTCCTGTTACAGTACCTTCACTACACCCTACACTACTCCTGTTACAGTACCTTCACTACACCCTACACTACTCCTGTTACAGTACCTTCACTACACCCTACACTACTCCTGTTACAGTATCTTCACTACACCCTACACTACTCCTGTTACAGTACCTTCACTACACCCTACACTACTCCTGTTACAGTACCTTCACTACACCCTACACTACTCCTGTTACAGTACCTTCACCACACCCTACACTACTCCTGTTATAGTACCTTCACTACACCCTACATTACTCCTGTTACAGTACCTTCACTACACCCTACACTACTCCTGTTACAGTACCTTCACTACACCCTACACTACTCCTGTTACAGTACCTTCATTACACCCTACACTACTCCTGTTACAGTACCTTCACTACACCCTACACTACTCCTGTTACAGTACCTTCACTACACCCTACACTACTCCTGTTACAGTATCTTCACTACACCCTACACTACTCCTGTTACAGTACCTTCACTACACCCTACACTACTCCTGTTATAGTACCTTCACTACACCCTACACTACTCCTGTTACAGTACCTTCACTACACCCTACACTACTCCTGTTACAGTACCTTCACTACACCCTACACTACTCCTGTTACAGTACCTTCACTACACCCTACACTACTCCTGTTACAGTACCTTCACCACACCCTACACTACTCCTGTTATAGTACCTTCACTACACCCTACATTACTCCTGTTACAGTACCTTCACTACACCCTACACTACTCCTGTTACAGTACCTTCACTACACCCTACACTACTCCTGTTACAGTACCTTCACTACACCCTACACTACTCCTGTTATAGTACCTTCACTACACCCTACACTACTCCTGTTATAGTACCTTCACTACACCCTACACTACTCCTGTTACAGTACCTTCACTACACCCTACATTACTCCTGTTACAGTACCTTCACTACACCCTACACTACTCCTGTTACAGAACCTTCACTACACCCTACACTACTCCTGTTACAGAACCTTCACTACACCCTACACTACTCCTGTTACAGAACATTCAATAATGTCTGTCCTCAGTCTGTTCTCTCTGTGGTGGTTCTAGTAGATACTTCCTCTTTCTGTACAAACACACACACTGACAAACACACACACACTGACAAACACACACACACTGACAAACACACATTACATACACACACACACACACACTGACAAACACACATTACACACACACACACACACACACACACACACACACACACACACACACACACACACACACACACACACACACACACACACACACACACACACACACACACTGACAAACACACACTACACACACACACTGACAAACACACATTACATACACACACACACACTGACAAACACACACTACACACACACTGACAAACACCCATTACATACACACACTACACAAACACTGACAAACACACATTACATACACACACTACACACACACATTATATACACACACTACACACACACACACTGACAAACACACATTATATACACACACTGACAAACACACACTACACACACACACTGACAAACACACATTACATACACACACTACACACACACACTACACACACACATTACATACACACACACACACTGACAAACACACATTACATACACACACTACACACACACACACTGACAAACACATATTACGTACACACACTACACACACACACTGACAAACACACATTACAAACACACACTACACACACACACACACTGACAAACACACATTACACACACACACTACACACACACTGACAAACATACACACTGACAAACACACACCACACACACACACACACACACACACACACACACACACACACACACACACACACACACACACACACACACACACACACACACACTGACAAACACACATTACATACACACACACACACACACTGACAAACACACATTACAAACACACACTGACAAACACACACCACACACACACTGACAAACACACATTACATACACACACTAACACACACACACACACACTGACAAACACACATTACAAACACACATTACATACACACACTACACACACACATTACAAACACACACCACACACACACTGACAAACACACATTACATACACACACTACACACACACATTACAAACACACATTACATACACACACTACACACACACATTACAAACACACACTACACACACACACTGACAAACACACATTACAAACACACACTGACAAACACACATTACAAACACACATTACAAACACACACTGACAAACACACATTACAAACACACACTGACAAACACACATTACATACACACACTACACACACACATTACAAACACACACCACACACACACTGACAAACACACATTACATACACACACACACACACACACACACACACACACACTGACAAACACACATTACAAACACACATTACAAACACACACTACACACACACACACTGACAAACACACATTACACACACTGACAAACACACACTTCACACACAAACTAACAAACACACATTACACACACACACTGACAAACACATTTTTTTACATTTTTTAGTCATTTAGCAGACGCTCTTATCCAGAGCGACTTACAGTAGAGTGCATACATTTTATTACATTTTTTTTTTTACATACTGAGACAAGGATATCCCTACCGGCCAAACCCTCCCTAACCCGGACGACGCTATGCCAATTGTGCGTCGCCCCACGGACCTCCCGGTTGCGGCCGGCTGCGACAGAGCCTGGGCGTGAACCCAGAGACTCTGGTGGCGCAGCTAGCACTGCGATGCAGTGGCGGGACACACACACACACTACACACACATTACACACACACACACACTGACAAACACACATTACACACACACATTACACACACACATTACACACATTACACACACACACACACACTGACAAACACACATTATATACACATTATATACACACACTGACAAACACACACACACACACTGACGAACACACACTACACAAACACTGGCAAACACACATTACACACACACACACTGACGAACACACACTACACAAACACTGGAAAACACACATTACACACACACAACCCTTCATCTCTCTACAGGGAGCTTCCCTTCATCCCAGATGGCACCTTGTTCTCTATAGAACACTGCCTTTGACCAGGGTCCATATGGGGGGAAGATAATAGGATGTCATTTGGGATGCATCTCTTGTAGAGATTATATACTACTACATTATTTTGGGTGGCTGGGCTGTAGAGTAGAGGGCATCTTCTGGAGTGTCTTTAGAGAGGTGTACAGCAGGGTATCTTGTAGATTCTACAGTATCTTTGGGTAGCTGGGCTGTAGAGTAGATGGCATATTCTGGAGTGTCTTTAGAGAGGTCTACAGCAGGGTATCTTGTAGATTCTACAGTATCTTTGGGTAGCTGGGCTGTAGAGTAGATGGTGTCTTCTGGAGTGTCTTTAGAGAGGTCTACAGCAGGGTATCTTGTAGATTCTACAGTATCTTTGGGTAGCTGGGCTGTAGAGTAGATGGCATCTTCTGGAGTGTCTTTAGAGAGGTGTACAGCAGGGTATCTTGTAGATTCTACAGTATCTTTGGGTAGCTGAGCTGGAGAGTAGATGGCATCTTCTGGAGTGTCTTTAGAGAGGTGTACAGCAGGGTATCTTGTAGATTCTACAGTATCTTTAGGTAGCTGGGCTAGAGAGTAGATGGCATCTTCTGGAGTGTCTTTAGAGAGGTGTACAGCAGGGTATCTTGTAGATTCTACAGTATCTTTGGGTAGCTGGGCTGTAGAATAGATGGAATCATCCTGGGATCCACTGGCTGTTGGAGGACTTGAAGAGACTCTAGAATCTTTGAGTAGATCCGCATTGGAGAAGATGAGAGAAGCTGGGTGATCTGCAGTAGAATAACTTGGATTTATATTATCTTTGGGAAGTCACAGTAGAACAGCTTGGATTTATGTTATCTTTGTGGAAGCTAGCATTAGCATAGATGTCACAGTGTGGATTCAAGTATGGGTTACTGCATACGTGGAGTGTGTCTGAAAGTTGGCATTGCAATATAAGCGGGAGGATCAACATAAGTGTGTGTATGGAAACATAACAGCTAATAAGGCAGATTGGTTGCCATTCAAGACCGTTTGTGTGGCTGCTTGCTATTTTCCTTGTAGCATTTTAGCTAAGCCAGTTAGGCAGGTTAGGATACTTAACATGGCATGTTAAGATACTTAACGTGGCAGGTTAGGAGAATTAACGTGGCAGGTTAGGAAAATTAATGTGGCAGGTTAGGAGAATTCATGTGGCAGGTTAGGATACTTAACGTGGCAGGTTAGAAGAATTAACGTGGCAGGTTAGGAGAATTAACAAGGCAGGTTAGGATAATTAACGTGGCCGGATAGTAGAAATAAAATAGCAGGTTAGGAGAATTAATGTTGCCGGTTATTATAACTAACATGGTAGCTTAGGAGAACTAACCTAGCAGGTTAGGAGAATCAGGTTAAGGTTAGGAAAAGGATTAGGGTTAGCTAAAATGCTACAAGGAAGCAACAAGCAGCGATACAAATCGATCTTGAGTGGCAACCAAACTGCCCAATTAGTTGTTAGGTTTCCATACACCCACTTATGTTGCTCCTCCCACTTATTTGTCAACGCCCACGTTCAAACACTCCACGTGTGCAGTTACACATGAATCTGTGGAATACCTGTGGCAGAGCTAGCAGGGTAGGTTGCAGAGGCTTGACCAGCAGGGTAGGTTGTAGAGGGTTGGTCAGCAGGGTAGGTTGTAGAGGGTTGACCAGCAGGGTAGGTTGTAGAGGCTTGGCCAGCAGGGTAGGTTGTAGAGACTTGGCCAGCAGGGTAGGTTGTAGAGGGTTGGTCAGCAGGGTAGGTTGTAGAGGCTTGACCAACAGGGTAGGTTGTAGAGGCTTGACCAGCAGGGTAGGTTGTAGAGGCTTGGCCAGCATGGTAGTTTGTAGAGAGTTGACCAGCAGGGTAGGTTGTAGAGGCTTGGCCAGCAGGGTAGGTTGTAGAGGCTTGGCCAGCAGGGTACGTTGTAGAGACTTGACCAGCAGGGTAGGTTGTAGAGAGTTGACCAGCAGGGTAGGTTGTAGAGGCTTGGCCAGCAGGGTAGGTGGTAGAGAGTTGACCAGCAGGGTAGGTTGTAGAGGCTTGACCAGCAGGGTAGGTTGTAGAGGCTTGGCCAGCAGGGTATGTTGTAGAGGCTTGACCAGCAGGGTAGGTTGGTGATTTGACAGTAGAGTAAACTACAGAGATGACCACAGGAAGTGTGTCTGTCTGTCTGTCTGCCTCTCTGATCTCCTCATACACACAGTCAACCTGCATACAGAACCAATGACAATTACTACATACATGGTCAATATGGAAAAGAGTGGAGGCCCTCAGCCAGTGTGAGTCAAGAATCAAACCAACACATGTAAATGTAGAACTACATGGTTAATACGGCTGCATTTACACAGGCAGCCCTTTAATTGGCTAAATATCTAATCTGATTGGTCAAAAGACCAATCATTAAGATCAGAATTGGGCTGCCTGTGTTAACGCAGCCTGTGAGTCTGAGACTCCTTTATCTTTTGAAACTGAGCTGTCTAATGAACAAGTGTTGTTTGCAGCAGGTTCTTCATGTTGACAGATTGAGGAATGATAACAGACTACAGTAGAAACCCACTAGAGGCTGTAGACTCACACACTCAACCCTTAGATGGTTAGTTCACCACCTCCCTGTCTATCACCTCTACACTACAAGTTATTATGGACACACACTCACCCTTGTGTCTCTCACCTCTCCAGTAGGGTCAGGTTGTGTGTTGGAGGAGACTGGTGGTGTTGTTCTCCTGGTTCCTCTCCTCTGTCTGTAGAACAGGAGCAGGACCAGTCCTAACACGGTCACCATGACTACCAGACCAGCACTGGTCCACACCATCAGACCTGACCACAGACAGGAGGAGAGACTTTACAGAGTACTGTATATATCATAGATACCATCAGACCTGACCACAGACAGGAGGAGAGACTTTACAGAGTACTGTATATATCATAGATACCATCACACCTGACCACAGACAGGAGGAGAGACTTTACAGAGTACTGTATATATCATAGATACCATCAGACCTGACCACAGACAGGAGGAGAGACTTTACAGAGTACTGTATATATCATAGATACTATCAGACCTGACCACAGACAGGAGGAGAGACTTTACAGAGTACTGTATATATCAGTATATATACATCATATATATATATATCAGACTTTATCAGGATAAAACATGTCAGTAACTTTCCCCAATCTTCCATGTTTTCCAGTAATGACCAGAATAACTCAACCCGACGCTTTACAGTCTAAAGATATCATACTGATGGATAGTTTACCAGGGTCCTCTGGTGGGTGGGTTGGTAGACTGGTGGATAGGTCAGGCAATAAGGTAAAGTAAGGTAGGTTGAAAGGTTGGTCAGTTGTTTGATCGGTCAGTTGGTTGGTAGGGTCTGACAGACAGACAGACAGACGGACGGACGGACGGACGGACGGACGGACGGACGGACGGACGGACGGACGGACGGACGGACAGACAGACAGACAGACAGACAGACAGACAGACAGACAGACAGACAGACAGAGACAGACAGACAGAGAAGATACATAATAAAGGTGTGATAAAGGAGAGACTATGAGTAAGAAAGTGATCAGAGTAACCATAGCAACAGAGGACATGGTGTCAGCAGCAGCTCTCCACAAAACCTCAAATGTTGCATCACTTCCTGTGGTCCTCTGAGAAGCTCACATCTAGATGGCCTCAAATCTTCCCTTGGACAGATGTAAATTAGCTGTTGGCTAAATCTGGTGCTACGCATCACTTCTCACTTCTGAGACTTCTGCCACCATTGAAATCAGTAGACATGAAACTTACCAGCACTCTGACTCTGTCCTGCACCAGGAGAGTCCAATGGAGGAGAATCTAGAGAGAGAGAGAGAAAGAGAGAGAAAGATTTGTCCAACAGTTACAATTGATTTCATCCAGCATTACAGCATTTAATATGCATTTAATATCACAGCACATTAGCTGTAATGTCTGAGATGAGAGATTCATCATACCTGCTCTTGACGAAGAGTGGTCACTGATGTCTCCAGATGTCAGATAGGATGTTGTAGAGAGGTTTGGGAGGGTTGTGGAGGTGTTTGGGGATGTTGTGAGGTTTGAGAGGGTTGTGAAGGTGTTTGTTGGGGATGTTGTAGAGAGGTTTGGGAGGGTTGTGGAGAGGTTAGAGGATGTTGTAGAGAGGTTTGGGAGGGTTGTGGAGAGGTTAGAGGATGTTGTAGAGAGGTTTGGGAGGGTTGTGGAGAGGTTAGAGGATGTTGTAGAGAGGTTTGGGAGGGTTGTGGAGAGGTTAGAGGATGTTGTAGAGAGGTTTGGGAGGGTTGTGGAGAGGTTAGAGGATGTTGTAGAGAGGTTTGGGAGGGTTGTGGAGACATGGGTTCTGGAGGAGACAGTTGAGGTTGAAAGCCCTTTGAATTGAATTGAGAGAGATGTACTTGTAATGTCTGAGATGAGAGATTCATCATACCTGCTCTTGATGAAGAGTGACCACTGATATCTCCAGATGCCAGAAACGTTGTGGAGATGTTAGAAGATGTTGTAGAGAGGTTTGGGAGGGTTGTGGAGACATGGGGTCTGGAGGTGACAGGTGACGGTGTAGAAGTGGGAGGAGCTGTGAGTCAATAGAAAGTACAGATAAACACCAATACTGAAACAACTTCATGTCAGGAAATAAGTAAGGAAGTGAATTACTAGATACCAATGTATATGGAGAATTCACTTACCATCTATAACTGTGAGATGCACCTCTTGGTATGAATCTTTTATAAATCTCTCCACTCCACACCAGTATTTCCCAGAGTCTGACTTCTCCAGTTTAGTTATGGTCACAGTGAAAACTCCATTTATTGTGTTCAGGATGGAGAATCTGCCTTTGTTTTTGTAATTTTGCTTACCATCGCTCTGAATGAGAATATCATTCTTGGAGCAGCTTTCCTTACAGAAATATTTGTCATTGTCCTCTGCCCATGAATAAGAACAGGTGATTTTGACATGTCCTCCTACCACCCCCTTCACATTAATGACAGCTGACTCCACAACACACAGAGCTGTCAAACAGAAACACACAGTACAGTCACAACTAATGACCTGTGATATATAATTTATTAACTTCACTATGGTAGGGGGCACTATTTTCACTTCCGGATGAAAAGCGTGCCCAAAGTAAACTGCATGCTACTCAGCCCCAGAAGCTAGGATATGCATCCAGGAAGTGGGAATTTTCTATGTTTGTAGTTTTCTATTGAATGCCATTACAGTATCCATTGACTTAGGACTCAAATTGCACTTCCTATGGATTCCATTAGATGTCAACAGTGTTTAGAAATTGTTTCAGGCTTGTATTCTGAAAAATGAGAGAGTAAGACCACTCTGAATGAGTTGACCCTACAGTGTCCCAGAGGTTTTTCATGCGCACGACCGAGAGCGTGCCTTTCTTGTTTACCTTTTATATTGACTATGTTATTGTCCGGTTGAAGTATTATTGATTATTTAGGCTAAAAACAACCTGAGGATTGATTAAAAACATCGTTTGACATGTTTCTACGAACTTTACGGATACTATTGGATTTTTCGTCTGCCTGTTGTGACTGCGTTTGAGCCTGTGGATTACTGAACAAAATGGGCGAACAAAACTGAGGTTTTTGGACATAAACAGGGACTTTATCGAACAAAACAAACATTTATTGAGTAAATGGGAGTCTTGTGAGTGCAACCATATGAAGATCATCAAAGGTAAGTGAATAATTTTATCGCTATTTCTGACTTGTGTAACTCTTCTACTTGGCTGGTAACTGTTTGTAATGATTTGTCTGCTGGGCGCTGTTCTCAGATAATCGCATAGTACGCTTTCGCCGTAAAGCCTTTTTGAAATCTGACACCGTGTTTGGATTAACAAGAAGTTAATCTTTAAACCGATGTATAACACTTGTATGTTTTATGAATTTTTATAATGAGTATTTCTGTTTTTGTTAGATATAGCCGTGGGAGGTAGAGGTGCTGAGGGTGATGCAGCACTCCCTGATTAATATATTTTTAAAATAGTGAACTAGGCCTTTAATGCTCCTGTATGATGTCACAAAAATGATGATCAGCAACCCCAACCCAAAACATCTTCCCAAGGCCATGAGGTTAAGGATTAAGTATCGTTTCAGTGAGGTTTAGGGTTATGGTTATGGATAGTTTAAATTAGGTTACGGGTTAGTTTCAGTGAGGTTAAGGGTTAGGGATAGTTTCATAGATGTTCTTGGTTAGGGTTAGTTTCAATGAGGTTAAGGTTTAGGGATAGGGATAGTTTCAATGAGAAACTAGAGTGGTGGTGGGGGTGAAGGCAAACTTTGATGAGAAGGCCTCTCTCCCCCTTGTTGCGAGGAGTGCAAGGGGGAGCTCAGGCTTGTTCTTTCTAACTGTGCCAACCATGGTGATCTTCCTCTTCAGGAGCTGCTGGCTGAGTTCAATCAGTAGCACACAATCTCAATTTCTCATTGTGTGTGTGTGTGTCTTTGTGGTTTTTGTGGTGTGTAAATGATTTTATAACTGCCCCAAGACAATCTTTGTACCCTGTGCTGTACAGCTTTCATGGAAATATGAACAAAGGTGATGTTTCACTTTTTCTAATGTTGGGGTCACTCTAGGAAAAGTCATCAAATTTCAAGTTGAAAAAAAATATCAGTTAAGGGGTTTTCTCTGCTGTTAAACATAGAGGGGGGTCATTTTTTTACCCTTAAGACAACACAAGGGTTAAATCAGCTTGAAAATCTATGGCAAGACTGGAGAATGGCTGTCTAGCAATGATCAACAACCAACTTGTCAGAACTTGAAGAATATTTCAAATTATAATGTGCAAAATGTATACAATCCACGTGTGCAAAGCTCTTCAAGACTTACCCAGAAAAATCAAAGCTGTGATGGCTGCCAAAGGTAATTTTAACATGTAGTTACTCAGGGGTGTGAATACTTTTGTAAATTAGATATTTCTATATTTCATTTTCAATAGAAGTGAGAAAAAAATCTAAAAACATGTTTTCACTTTGTTGTTATGGGGTATTGTGTGTAGATGGGTGAGCTTTTTTTCATTCAAGCAATTTTGATTTCAGTCTGTAACACAACAAAATGTGGATAAAGTCAAGGGGTATGTCTACTTTCTGAAGGCCATATAGCTACGTGCACAGACACAATGCACACAAAACAAAATACTTCCTTCAATCTAGCTAACCAGTGTGGCTAGTATTGACATTATAATTAAATCACATGGGATTAGCTAAACTGTGTTTGAATATCCATACTAACATACTGTATACTACATACTTAATGAGTATATGCTATATACTATATACTATTAGTTCATTTTAGTATACTGTAAACTAACGGTGTCCATTCAGGTGAGCATACTAGCGCTATGCCTGTCTTCGGGAAGTTGATACTGTTGCTATGCGACCTCTTGCCAGCTTGTTAGCATGACAAATTACTAGCTAGACATTTTACGAAGGGTGTGTTTGTAAATTCAATCTGGAGTGCGCTCTCAGCGTTTGTAAATTCAGAGCGTTGTCAGATTTACTGTTTGTAAATTCAGAGCGTTTCGCTCTCAGAGCGGTTAGAGGGCACATTGGACGCTCTGGCCGAGGAGTAGGGTTGATGTGAGCGTTCTGACTTCACAACTGCAATCAAGCACCCAAGCTAACAGGCTAACATTGGCTAGCTTGCTAGCTACTTCCACACTTCACTCTGACCATAGTACTCGCCCTAGCAGAGCTCGTTAGGCTGTTTTCATGTTTTTGTTGGTGACTGTAACTGTGCTACTTTCATTGCACTTTTTTCCCAACGTTTACTGACACCGGCCATGTTGAGTGTTTGTAAATTCACCAGTTATTCTGCGCTCTGGCACACTCAGACGAGAAGGCTCTGAAATCAGAGTAGATATTTATGAACGCACCAAATTAACAATGTTCATTGAAAATGCACAATGACTATACCACTTAGCTAAGCTAAGAATGCCTTGCATAATCAAGTCAATAAACGCTGGCTAGTTAATTAGATATTAGCATATAGTTAATATACTGCCTGGCAAGTTCGATGTATTAGTAGCCAATTAACGTTAGGTAGCTAGCTAACATACCGGTACATACTGCTGTAATGAGATGCTATGAGGTTTGTAAGGATAGCGTAGCTAACTAACATACCGGTACATACTGCTGTAATGAGATGCTATGAGGTTCGTAAGGATAGCGTAGCTAGCTAACATACCGGTACATACTGCTGTAATGAGATGCTATGAGGTTCGTAAGGATAGCGTAGCTAACAAATTATCAGCCAAAATAACATGTAACCTAAATTATTTGAAAAGTTGTGACTTTATTAAATTGCTCAACATTTTCTTAACATTTGTCATTTTAGTTAAAGGAATTAATTTGTATCCACTCTAGTCGCACTTGGGCTGCATATTTTCTGCCATTTTCTTCATATCTGAAAGCGTTGTGAAGCCACGCCCATTTCCTGAAGAATTGTATTATGGGCCCTAAAAGTACAGAAATAGTGTCCACTGCGTACTTCGTATTTTGGTGAATGTAGCACGACATCCGGGAACTTTTGTCATACTAACTATATTCATATTATGACCAATAAGCATAGTACATACTCAATTTACATCACAAATAGTATGGTTAGTGCGGTTGGTATGAGTATTATCTTAGTATCCTTATGCACTATATGATCCAGACTGTAGTATAGAAGCTGATACAGATATACAAACAGACAGAAATACAGACAGGCAGAACTCACCTGATAGGAGACAGCAAGAGATAACATGGAGTATCTTCATTCTGGACAGTTACTCCTCAGTTACTATACTGTTAAAGTTACTTTACTATCACAGTTACTATACTGTTAAAGTTACTTTACTATCACCGTTACTATACTGTTAAAGTAACTTTACTATCACAATTACTATACTGTTAAAGTTACTTTACTATAACAGTTACTATACTGTCAAAGTTACTTTACTAACACAGTTACTGTACTGTTAAAGTTACTTTAATATCACAGTTACTATACTGTTAAAGTTACTTTACTAACACCGTTACTGTACTGTTAAAGTTACTTTAATACCACAGTTACTATACTGTTAAAATTACTTTAATGTCACAGTTACTATACTGTTAAAGTTACTTTACTATCACAGTAACTATACTGTTAAAGTTACTTTACTATCAAAGTTACTATACTGTTTAAGTTACTTTACTACCACAGTAACTATACTGTTAAAGTAACTTTACTACCACAGTTACTATACTGTTTAAGTTACTTTACTACCACAGTAACTATACTGTTAAAGTTACTTTACTATACTACCAGCTAGTTCAGGTCCACAACAGCTTGTCTGTCAGCTACTAGTTTGACAGCAGGGTGTTTCTGAAGTGATGTTTCTTCCTTTATTGAAGCTCCTCCTTCCTCTGACACCCAACTCCTCTCTCTCTCTCTGTTCTCTCTGTTTTCTCTCTCTCCCCCTTATCATTTCACTCACTCACTCACTCACTCACTCACTCACTCACTCACTCACTCACTCACTCACTCACTCACTCACTCACTCACTCACTCACTCACTCACTCACTCACTCACTCACTCACTCACTCACTCACTCACTCACTCATTCACTCACTCACTCACTCACTCACTCACTCATTCTGTCTCACTGTCTCTCTCTCGCTGTCTCTCTCTCTCGCTGTCTCTCTCTCTCGCTGACTCGCTCTCTCTCTCTCTCTCTCTCTCTCTCTACATGTCAGGGAGATGGAGGTAGTGGTCGTGAGGGGGAGGGCATTAGCCTGCACATCCTGATGATTTCTATGAAGTGACGTGTTTGTCTCCAGGTCTATATTTGCACTATATTTGGTTCAAGCCGGCCGGAGTTTAGACTTCTAAACCACCAGACAACTCAGCTAGCTGTGGTGACAAAGTGTTAAAACTGTCAACTTCTCTGTTCTAAAGTTACCATGTTTGTTTCAGCAGAACAAGATGGTAGTTTGAGGCCTTGTGGTGGAGAGTGACGCGGGTGCTGGAGTATGGGGTGTGAGTATGTGGGTCTGTGCATGGGTGATGTAGTTGATGTCTGTGTGATATATAGACAGTTGAAGTTTACACTTTGACAGCAGGGTGTTTCTGAAGTGCTCTTTCTTCCTATATTGAAAGTCTCTCTCAAAACTCAATGGACTAAATTGACATGAGAAACATGTTTACATTGTCAAAGCAAGTGAAAAAGATAATAAACAAACGTGAAACAAACAGAGAACATTACACTCAGAACAGTTTTATATTATGGCTATGTACGGTGTTTTAGGTGTGTCCTCAGTGTCTCCAGATCTATATGTGCTGCAGAGTGAAACTGGTTCAAACCGGCCGGATGTTAGACTTCTAAACCACAAGAGAACTCATCTAGCTGTGTTGACAAAGAGTTAAAACTGTCAACTTCTCTGTTCTAAAGTTACCATGTTTGTTTCAGCAGAGGAGCAACACATTGTTGATATGATGACAATATAGTTAAAGTATTATAATAGTACAGGTTAATAATAACAATCTCCTGGGTGTCTTGTTTTGAACTATGAAGGCTGAGTTTGCTGTTGTTATCCAGTACTGTAGAGCCAGTACTGGATAACATGTCTTCACTAAGACCCAACCTTTTTGCTGAGAGAGAGAGAGAGAGCGAGAGAGAGCGAGAGAGAGAGAGAGAGAGAGAGAGAGAGAGAGAGAGAGAGAGAGAGAGAGAGAGAGAGAGAGAGAGAGAGAGAGAGAGAGAGAGAGAGAGAGAGAGAGAGAGAGAGAGAGAGAGAGAGAGAGAGAGAGAGAGAGAGAGAGAGAGAGAGAGAGAGAGAGAGAGAGAGAGAGAGAGAGAGAGAGAGAGAGAGAGAGAGAGAGATGACATGACATCTACCAGAACTCTTAAACGTGGATAGAGTTGTGTTCAGTGACTGGAGTAAGTGGAGAGCAGTGTAATTTTTAAAACATAGAAGAGGAGCCAGAGAGAAGAATGAAGAGCCTCATGTCTGTCAACATCAGCCTCCTTTGTGGTGAGTACTTCAATACATTAATACACACCCCATATTGAACTGTTACTATCAGACCTCAATACATTAATACACACCCCCTATTCAACTGTGTTACTCACAGAACACATAACTCAGTACTGAGCATGTGTCATTTTATACCATAGTGATCAATACTGAGCATGTATCATTTTATACCACGGTGATCAATACTGAGCATGAATCATTTTATACCATAGTGATCGATACTGTACTTTATTACTTTACTACTTTATCATTTGACACTGTTTTACTGTATTGCTGGAGTCCTGAACTAGGCCAGTACCAAACTTTATTAGTAATTAACAGATCAGGTCTTCATTAAACATGTTTCCCTTGATTCTCAATGTCCATACTGTTAGGTTGTAATTTTCAAAGTAATTAACTCACGGACACTAGAGACGCTTAACCAAGTTTAATTCTTCCCAAAGGGTTGATACAGCTGTATTCAGACAACAACAAATCCCACCATCACAAGTATATATACTCCACTAGGCCTCCTTCTCTCCAATCCTTACACCTTATGGTTCCACAGGGTAATAGGATAATAAACCAGCATTTCTCCCTTCAGGGGGTCTGACCTGACCTCAACCGCTCCTTCGCCTAATCAACAGATGTCCATCCACTTCCCCTATAGCAATCTTGTGACTTCCTCCCGTCCACCCAACACATTCCAAAGCCATCTGTCTGTCTTCTACAGATAACCATTAACTCTGATGTAAAAACCAGTCTCTTTCACTCCTTTATATACTATGCTTCTGCGTATAACAGTGTTCCAAGTTTCACCCAGAATCTAACAATACATTAGACTAGAACAGAGCTGCCAAGACGGTGATGTGAGAGTCTATCAATAACACAATCTGAGGATGTCTGTACATACTATAACTCTGTATCTGTGTTTCTGTTGTAGCTGTGGTCTGTGTGTTGTCCGGGGTGATTACAAACAGAGCAACAGAAGGAGGAAATGCTCACATTCAGTGTCCTTATGATCGGGGGTATGAGACATACCAGAAGTACCTCTCTAAAGGGATATACAGAGACAGTGTTGTTGTCATCCAAACCCAAAAACAACGGCACCCAGCGTGGACTCATCAAGGGAGATATTCTCTGTATGACGACACAGAGAGAAGAGTCTTCACTGTGACCATCACTAACCTGATCCAAGAGGATTCTGATACATACTGGTGTGGAGTGAATACATGGGGACATGATGAGCCAACTGAAGTCAGGCTCACTGTGGACAGAGGTTTGTGTCTGAGAATGTATTTTTGTGTGCTAATGATTAATGTGACGTGTTGTACTATATATATTTGTGCTGATACATTCTTTGTTTCTCTGTTTCTCTCTCACAGCTCCTGTTCCTCCCAAACCTGACCCAGTCACATCCAGACCTCTCCTCTCCACAACACACCCATCAACAAACATCACCACTGGTACATATTACCCTAAGAGACACGGCTCTCTAAAGACTACACACCTACATCTCCCTCTCCCCCAGTCACTGATATTAACCATGTTATTTAGTCCCTATAACCTGTTCAGTTATTATCTTTAGTGTTGTAACTGTACTCAGAGAGGTGCTGTATTGAGAGACTAGTAGTTATAGTCATTATCTTTAGTATTGTAACTGTACTCAGAGGTGCTGTATTGAGAGACTAGTAGTTATAGTCATTATCTTTAGTATTGTAACTACTCAGAGAGGTTCTGTATTGAGAGACTAGTAGTTACAGTCATTATCTTTAGTATTGTAACTGTACTCAGAGAGGTTCTGTATTGAGAGACTAGTAGTTACAGTCATTATCTTTAGTATTGTAACTGTACTCAGAGAGGTTCTGTATTGAGAGACTAGTAGTTACAGTCATTGTGTGTTTCTGACATAAGAACATCAGGGCCTCAAGGTCAAGGTTCACACCACTTCTTCTGAAACACACAGAGTGGTTATTGTTTTCAGCCTCAGAAATACGCACCCCAAACTACACACGTAAACAAGTACGCAATCTCTCGCAGGCGCATTCTCTCTCTAGACAAGGTAACAACAGCATCACCACCATAGACATGACTAGAACACAAGGTAACAACAGCATCACCACCATAGACATGACTAGAACACAAGGTAACAACAGCATCACCACCATAGATATGACTAGAACACAAGGTAACAACAGCATCACCACCACAGACATGACTAGAACACAAGGTAACAACAGCATCACCACCATAGATATGACTAGAACACAAGGTAACAACAGCATCACCACCATAGACATGACTAGAACACAAGGTAACAACAGCATCACCACCATAGATATGACTAGAACACAAGGTAACAACAGCATCACCACCACAGACATGACTAGAACACAAGGTAACAACAGCATCACCACCATAGACATGACTAGAACACAAGGTAACAACAGCATCACCACCACAGACATGACTAGAACACAAGGTAACAACAGCATCACCACCACAGACATGACTAGAAGACAAGGTAACAACAACATCATCACCACAGACATGACTAGAACACAAGGTAACAACATCACCACCACCACAGACATGACTAGAAGACAAGGTAACATCAGCATCACCACCATAGACATGACTAGAACACAAGGTAACAACAGCATCACCACCATAGACATGACTAGAACACAAGGTAACAACAGCATCACCACCACAGACATGACTAGAACACAAGGTAACAACAGCATCACCACCACAGACATGACTAGAACACAAGGTAACAACAGCATCACCACCACAGACATGACTAGAACACAAGGTAACAACAGCATCACCACCACAGACATGACTAGAACACAAGGTAACAACAGCATCACCACCACAGACATGACTAGAACACAAGGTAACAACAGCATCACCACCACAGACATGACTAGAAGACAAGGTAACAACAGCATCACCACCACAGACATGACTAGAACACGAGGTAACAACAGCATCACCACCACAGACATGACTAGAACACGAGGTAACAACAGCATCACCACCACAGACATGACTAGAACACAAGGTAACAACAATGCCACCACAGACATGACTAGAACACAAGGTAACAACAGCATCACCACCACAGACATGATTAGAACACAAGGTAACAACAGCATCACCACCACAGACATGACTAGAACACAAGGTAACAACAGCATCACCACCACAGACATGACAAGAACACAAGGTAACAACAGCATCACCACCACAGACATGACAAGAACACAAGGTAACAACAGCATCACCACCACAGACATGACTAGAACACAAGGTAACAACAGCATCACCACCACAGACATGACTAGAACACAAGGTAACAACAGCATCACCACCACAGACATGACTAGAACACAAGGTAACAACAGCATCACCAAGGTAACATAATGAACCCTCAGCACCACATGATACTGAGAGATAAACTGCAACTACCAAGCACCATACTGTAACATTGTTTCCAAGATGGCGTAGCAGCAAGACGTTTTTGTTTTTGGCCCGTTTTTGTCCAGTGTAAATATTCAGATTTTTTAGATTTTCTGTATACATTTCAATCTCTTTTTCCAATTTCGAATTAAATATACCTTCCTGCAACCCGTTTTACCCAAAGTGGCATGGATCTGCTAGCCTTCAGAAGCTAGCCTTCAGGTGCTAGCCAGCTAATTAGCTACTAGCTATTTAGTCATTGTTAGCCACTGCTAGCAGTCTTTACCTTTAGCACAGACACCAGCCGCTTTAGCCCGGATAGCCCAGATAATATCTGCCAGTCTCCACCGCGCGATATCAGCCCTGAGCATATTGGACTGATTTTCTTTCCCCACTACGTCACTGGATTCCTGCCACATGCTCTGGACCAATACACCGGATCATTGCAGCTAGCTAGCTGCTACAGAGTGGCTATCGTGGCTAACGCCCTTGTCCAGAGGCAAGCACCAGTTAGCCTCGAGCTAGGCCCATTCCCCCGGCTAGCAAACAAAGTACATCGACTACAATACCTCTCTTGCCAATTGTCCTGGACCCTTTTCGACACAGAGCCCCGCAGATCCATCACGACTGGTCTGCTGACGTATTTCGGCCGATGTGCTCTCAACCGGCCTCTGCGTCGTTGATGTCGGTGAGGACCCAGCTACTAGCCCCGGCCCGTTAGCTCTCTGAGCGCAGTGTCTCACGCTCGCCTAGCATAGTGACGACTGCCGAGCGGCTCCCTGTTTCGTCCATTGCTGCTTGTTGGACGCTATGATCACTAGGCTACACAGCTGATGCCTACTGGACTGTTCATTAACACGGTACTTAATATTGTTTATCTGTTGGCCACAGCCTCGAACTCAGGCCCTGTGTGTAGCTAACTGACCCTCTCCATTCATCGCCATTTACCCGTTGTTGTTGTCTTAGCTGTTTTTCCCGATGTTGTCTTAGCCCTCCCAATCAACACCTGTGATTGCTTTATGCCTCCCTCTAATGTCAATATGCCTTGTATACTGTTGTTTAGCGTAGCTCTCATTGCTTTGTTTAACCGCGAAGCCCCTAGTCCCGCTCTACATGCCTCGGTTAGCTCCCTTGCCCCACCTCCCACACATGCGGAGACCGCACCTAGCTTAACTGCCGCTTCCAGAGATGCAGCCTCTCTTATTGTCACTCAATGCCTAGGTTTACCTCCACTCTACTCGCACACTACCATGCTCTTGTCTGTGCATTATGGCCTGAATCTATCCTACCACGCCCAGAAGTCTGCTCCTTTTACTCTCTGTTCCGAACGCACTAGACCATCAGTTCTTATAGCCTTTAGCCGTACCCTCCTCTGTTCCTCTGGTGATGTAGAGGTTAACCAAGGCCCTGTGTGTCCCCAGACAGTCTCATTTGTTGACTTCTGTAACAGGGAAAAGTCTTGGATTCATGCATGTTAACATCAGAAGCCTCCTCCCTAAGTTTATTTTATTCACTGCTTTAGCACACTCCGCCAACCCCGTGTCTGAATCCTGGCTTAGGAATGCCACCAAAAATTCTGAAATTTCCATCCCCTTTTACAACATTTTCCGTCAAGATAGAACTGCTAAAGGGGGCGGAGTTGCAATCTACTGTAGAGATAGCCTGCAGAGTTCTGTCCTACTATCCAGGTCTATGCCCAAATAGTTCGAGCTACTACTTTTAAAAATCTATCTCTCCAGAAACAAGTCTCTCACTGTTGCCACTTGTTATAGACCCCCCTCAGCTCCCAGCTGTGCCCTGGGCATCATATGGGAATTGATTGCCCCCCATCTATCGTCAGAGTTCGTACTGTTAGGTGACCTAAACTGGGATATACTTAACTTCTTATGGCTGCAAGGGGCAGCATTGAGTAGCCAGTTAAATAGTGCCCATTTCAAACGGACTCGTACTCAATTCTTGCTCATACAATATGCATATTATTATTACTATTGGATAGAAAACACTCTCTAGTTTCTAAAACCGTTTGAATTATTTATCTGAGTGAAACAGAACTCATTCTGCAGCACTTTTCCTGACCAGGAAGTGGAATGTCAGAAATCTATGCTCTGTTCAACTTCTTGCCTATACATGGGCATAAGACGTAAGAGGCTACGTACACTTCATACACCTTCCCCTGGTTGGTCAAGAGGTTGTGAGAGAAAAAATGTTGTGTTTATCTTGGTCTAAGGTGGAATAAAAGCTCTTTCTTTGACGTGACCGTCCACTTCCTGTTTCTGGAGAGCGCAAAGAGGACATGGACTTGCCTTCTTTTTTAGCTGTCGTTATGAACGACTAACTTCTCCGTCTTAGATTTTATTTGATACATGTGACCATATCATCGTAAAGTATGTTTTTTCAATATAGTTTAATCAGATTATTGAAATTTTTTCGGGAGTTTTGCCGTGTTCCGTTCTCTGACTTTGTTGACGTTGGAGAGATATGTAGCACTTGGCAAGTGCCCATGCTAAATGAAGAGGGAAATTTGCCGTTCCAGATTCAAACAACGACTGTTCTGGACAAAGATCACCAAAAGTAAGAAACATTTTATGATGCTATTTCTAATATTTGTCGTGCATGTGAACTGGTCGTCGGCGCCCAAGTGTTTCTGGCTATTGTGGCTACGCTAATATAACGCTACATTTTGTTTTCGCTGTAAAACACTTGATAAATCGGAAATATTGTCTGGAATCACAAGATGCCTGTCTTTCAATTGCTGTACACTATGTATTTTTCAGAAATGTTTTATGATGAGTAATTAGGTATTTGACGTTGGTGTCTGTAAATATTATGGCTGCTTTCGGTGCAATTTCTGATTGTAGCTGAAATGTAAACTATGATTTATACCTGAAATATGCAAATTTTTCGAACAAAACATATGCTATACAATAAATATGTTATCAGACTCATCTGATGAAGTTTTTTCTTGGTTAGTGGCTATTTATTTCTTTATTTGGTAGAATTTGTGATAGCTAGTGATGGAGTAAGAAACTGTTGGAGTAAAAAAAAGTGGTGTCTTTTGCTAACGTGGTTAGCTAATAGATTTACATATTTTGTCTTCCCTGTAAAACATTTTAAAAATCGGACATGTTGGCTTGATTCACAAGATGTGTACCTTTCATCTGGTGTCTTGGACTTGTGATTTAATGATATTTAGATGCTAGTATTTACTTGTGACGCTATGCTAGGCTATGCTAGTCAGCTTTTTTACTGATGGGGGTGCTTTGTAGATTGTCGCCTTCAACTTTGGAATTAGCAGTAAACATTAGCCATGTGGCCCAGATGTGCCCAACTCACTAGAACGCAGCACAAATAAATATCCGAAAATCGCAATATACTGATATAAACTGATATAACTCGGTTTAAAATAACAACATTATGATGTCTTTAACACCTATATCGAATAAAATCAGAGCCGGATATATCTAAGGGCTATAACGGGAGTTTTCTAGAACGCCATCCTGAGGTCTGTCTTGCGTCATGGCGAATGAAGGAAAGAGAGGACCCCACGTTCCCAGTCCATTTATATGGCCTCAGATCTGCCTAGCAACTCCATTCCAATTCTCACTATTTGCTGACATCCAGGGGAAGGCGTATGCAGTGCATCTCAACCAATAGAAGACATGCAAATTAATAAACTGACCTCAGAACAGCCTGGCTGATTTCAGATTTCTCACTTGCTGACAGGAAGATTGCTCCAACTCGAGTTCTGTTTTACTCACAGATATAATTCAAACGGTTTTATAAACTAGAGAGTGTTTTCTATCCAATAGTAATAATAATATGCATATTGTACGAGCAAGAATTGAGTACGAGGCAGTTTAATTTGGGAACGAAATTTTTACAAAGTGAAAACAGCACCCCCTATTGAGAAAAGGTTAACAAAATAAGTATGTATTCAAACCACGCTGCATATTGGTCCGATCCATGCTCCTCTTCAGACGAGGAGAAAGATGAGCGTTACAGTTACTAACTTCACTAACTTCACTAACTATGGCCTATTTATTTACCTCCTTACATCATCAGCGGCTATGTAACCCTGACCTGTTCACTGTGATTACTATTATTTGACCATGCTGGTCATTTATGAACATTTGAACATCTTTGCCATGTTCTGTTATAATCTCCACTTGGCACAGCCAGAAGAGGACTGGCCACCCCTCATAGCCTGGTTCCTCTCTAGGTTTCTTCCTAGGTTTTGGCCTTTCTATGGAGTTTTTCCTAGCCACGTGCTTCTACACCTGCATTGCTTGCTGTTTGGGGTTTTAGGCTGGGTTTCTGTACAGCACTTTGAAATATAAGCTGATGTAAGAAGGGCAATATAAATACATTTGATTTGATTTGTACATTTGTTTATCCCATGTATAACTCTGTGTTGTTGTTTTTGTCGCTGCTTTGCTTTATTTTGGCCTGGTCGCAGTTGTAAATGAGAACTTGTTCTCATCTGGCCTACCTGGTTAAGTAAAGGTGAAATAATAAATAAATAAAAAACATAAACTACATCTACCAAGCATTATACTGTAACATGGACTACAACTACCAAGCACCATACTGTAACATGGACTACAACTACCAAGCATCCTACAGTGACATGCACTACAACTACCAAGCACCGTACTGCAAAATGGACTACAACTGCCAAGCAATGTACTATAATGTGGACTACAATACCAAGAACCATATTGTAACATGTACTACAACTACCAAGCATCATACTGCAACATGGACTACAGCTACCAGGCACCATACTGTAACATGGACTACAACTACTAAGCACCATACTGTACCATGGACTACAGCTACCAGGCACCATACTGTAACATGGACTAAAACTACCAGGCACCATACTGTAACATGGACTACAACTACCAAGCATCATACTGCAACATGGACTACAACTACCAAGCATCATACTGTAACATGGACTACAACTACCAAGCACCATACTGTAACATGGACTACAACTACCAAGCATCAAACCCTTATAAACTACAACCATGAATCTAAAGATACACCACCTTGTGGTTGAAACTAGCCATTACATTACATGTTCCACCTACTGACATTGAATGAGATCGAACCATAACAAAAACACTTTGCCTTTGCCTGATATGATACTTTATATTAGACTGAATAATCTGACTGTGACTATTGCTACCTCATTAACAAATCCTCTCTATGTTCTGCTCTCCTCAACACCACATGTTTCTCTGTCTGATGTTGTCTTCCCTCCTCCCTCCCTCTGAAATGAAGAAACACAGAAGTACAGTACAGTAGAGACTAGCTAAATGTACCATCACTGTTACATTATGCCTGAGTACTGTCTCTGGGAGTTCTAGGTGATGTGATGTTCTCTGGTGTTGGTCTGGGTGTTCTAGGTGACGTGACGTTCTCTGGTGTTGGTCTGGGTGTTCTAGGTGATGTGATGTTCTCTGGTGTTGGTCTGGGTGTTCTAGGTGATGTGATGTTCTCTGGTGTTGGTCTGGGTGTTCTAGGTGATGTGATGTTCTCTGGTGTTGGTCTGGGTGTTCTAGGTGATGTGATGTTCTCTGGTGTTGGTCTGGGTGTTCTAGGTGATGTGATGTTCTCTGGTGTTGGTCTGGATGTTCTAGGTGATGTGATGTTCTCTGGTGTTGGTCTGGGTGTTCTAGCTGATGTGATGTTCTGGGTGTTCTAGGTGACGTGATGTTCTCTGGTGTTGTTCTGGGTGTTGTTCTACTACTGCTGGGTCTGCTGCTGTTCATGTTCTTTAGACAGAGGAGAGACAGAGACAGGAGACCAACAGGTACAGTAGTTATCACACACAATCATTCTTTAAAAAATAAAAACATCTAAATAAATGTTAATAAAAAATATTTAATGAAAATAAAATATACATTACAAAAAAGTACATAACCTATGTTTGTTTTCCTCTCCATGACAGCCAACCAAGAGACAGGTACCATCGCCACAACAGATACAGCCTGTGACTTCACTTCCATATTTGCCACGGCAACCAATCCTTGTACAAATGTAATTTATTCCAAAGTTGGTCCGTTTGCAGAGGTTCTAGACAGTGTGACCTATACTACTGTCAACTTCCCCAGAGATCCAGCCTGTCTCCAGTATGCTACTGTCAACTTCACCAGAGATCCAGCCTGTCTCCACTATGCTACTGTCAACTTCCCCAGAGATCCAGCCTGACTCCACTATGCTACTGTCAACTTCCCCAGAGATCCAGCCTGTCTCCACTATGCTACTGTCAACTTCCCCAGAGATCCAGCCTGACTCCACTATGCTACTGTCAACTTCCCCAGAGATCCAGCCTGTCTCCACTATGCTACTGTCAACTTCCCCAGAGATCCAGCCTGTCTCCACTATGCTACTGTCAACTACCCCAGAGATCCAGCCTGTCTTCACTATGCTACTGTCAACTTCCCCAGAGATCCAGCCTGTCTCCACTATGCTACTGTCAACTTCCCCAGAGATCCAGCCTGTCTCCACTATGCTACTGTCAACTTCCCCAGAGATCCAGCCTGTCTCCACTATGCTACTGTCAACTTCCCCAGAGATCCAGCATGTCTCCACTATGCTACTGTCAACTTCCCCAGAGATCCAGCCTGTCTCCACTATACTACTGTTTCCTTCAGTAAAGACTCTGATGCTAGTAACAACCCAGACACTGACCCAACAGCTGTAGACACCTCATAATGTACTAAACACTCTGCTACATAGTCTACTACTGTAGACACCTCATAATGTACTAAACACTCTGCTCCATAGTCTACTACTGTAGACACCTCATAATGTACTAAACACTCTGCTACATAGTCTACTACTGTAGACACCTCATAATGTACTGCACCATTAAACACTCTGCTACATAGTCTACTACTGTAGACACCTCATAATGTACTGCACCATTAAACACTCTGCTACATAGTCTACTACTGTAGACACCTCATAATGTACTGCACCATTAAACACTCTGCTACATAGTCTACTACTGTAGACACCTCATAATGTACTGCACCATTAAACACTCTGCTACATAGTCTACTACTGTAGACACCTCATAATGTACTGCACCATTAAACACTCTGCTACATAGTCTACTACTGTAGACACCTCATAATGTACTGTACCATTAAACACTCTGCTACATAGTCTACTACTGTAGACACCTCATAATGTACTGCACCATTAAACACTCTGCTACATAGTCTACTACTGTAGACACCTCATAATGTACTGCACCATTAAACACTCTGCTACATAGTCTACTACTGTAGACACCTCATAATGTACTGCACCATTAAACACTCTGCTACATAGTCTACTACTGTAGACACCTCATAATGTACTGTACCATTAAACACTCTGCTACATAGTCTACTACTGTAGACACCTCATAATGTACTGCACCATTAAACACTCTGCTACATAGTCTACTACTGTAGACACCTCATAATGTACTGCACCATTAAACACTCTGCTACATAGTCTACTACTGTAGACACCTCATAATGTACTGTACCATTAAACACTCTGCTACATAGTCTACTACTGTAGACACCTCATAATGTACTGCACCATTAAACACTCTGCTACATAGTCTACTACTGTAGACACCTCATAATGTACTGCAACATTAAACACTCTGCTACATAGTCTACTACTGTAGACACCTCATAATGTACTGCACCATTAAACACTCTGCTACATAGTCTACTACTGTAGACACCTCATAATGTACTGCACCATTAAACACTCTGCTACATAGTCTACTACTGTAGACACCTCATAATGTACTAAACACTCTGCTACATAGTCTACTACTGTAGACACCTCATAATGTACTGCACCATTAAACACTCTGCTACATAGTCTACTACTGTAGACACCTCATAATGTACTGCACCATTAAACACTCTGCTACATAGTCTACTACTGTAGACACCTCATAATGTACTGCACCATTAAACACTCTGCTACATAGTCTACTACTGTAGACACCTCATAATGTACTGCACCATTAAACACTCTGCTACATAGTCTACTACTGTAGACACCTCATAATGTACTGCACCATTAAACACTCTGCTACATAGTCTACTACTGTAGACACCTCATAATGTACTGCACCATTAAACACTCTGCTACATAGTCTACTACTGTAGACACCTCATAATGTACTGCACCATTAAACACTCTGCTACATAGTCTATTACTGTAGACACCTCATAATGTACTAAACACTCTGCTACATAGTCTACTACTGTAGACACCTCATAATGTACTGGTCCATTAAACACTCTGCTACATAGTCTACTACTGTAGACACCTCATAATGTACTGTACCATTAAACACTCTGCTACATAGTCTATTACTGTAGACACCTCATAATGTACTAAACACTCTGCTACATAGTCTACTACTGTAGACACCTCATAATGTACTGCACCATTAAACACTCTGCTACATAGTCTACTACTGTGGACACCTCATAATGTACTGCACCATTAAACACTCTGCTACATAGTCTACTACTGTAGACACCTCATAATGTACTGCACCTTAAACACTCTGCTACATAGTCTACTACTGTAGACAACTCATAATGTACTGGTCCATTAAACACTCTGCTACATAGTCTACTACTGTAGACACCTCATAATGTACTGCACCTTAAACACTCTGCTACATAGTCTACTACTGTAGACACCTCATAATGTACTGCACCATTAAACACTCTGCTACATAGTCTACTACTGTAGACACCTCATAATGTACTGCACCATTAAACACTCTGCTACATAGTCTACTACTGTAGACACCTCATAATGTACTGCACCATTAAACACTCTGCTACATAGTCTACTACTGTAGACACCTCATAATGTACTGCACCATTAAACACTCTGCTACATAGTCTATTACTTTCACTGATCTGTATGGCACAGAATTAATTCACTTTTTCATGTTTTCATTCATTCATGTGTTCATGTTGTCATTTAGTCATTCATTTGTGTTTTTAAATAATTCATTTATTTGATCGTTCATTTGTTAATTAGTTCATATATTCGTTTAATAATGAATTAATTTGTTTGTTCATTATTCATATTTTTTTTCATATTGTGTATTCATTTGTTTGTTTGTTCATTCATCATTCGTTAGTTAAATCATCTGTTCATTCATTCATTCATTCTTTCATATTCACTACTGTGAATGTAAAACTGGCTTGAACAAAAAGAGACAGTTTGTAGCTTTCAGAAACCTTTGATTATTCAGTGTATTTTACTCCACTTGATGGGAAATGAGACTATGTGTATTTATCATTAAAGCACCAATATATTTCTGTGTGTTTGATACGTTCCATTCTAGACATTACTATAAGTAGTCCTCCCCTCACCAGCCTCCACTGATGCTGTCAGTAAACTCAGTACCTGTCTCATCAGCATGTACCACTGTCACTAGACAAACAGAGCTGAGATGGAGGGAGAGAGAGATGGAGGGAGAGCGATTGAGGGAGATAGAAAGGGAGGGGGAGAGATGGAGGGAGAGAGAAAGGGGGGAGCGCCCTCCAGTGGCAGAATAACTGTTTCTCTCCTCTGTAGACAGTCTCCAGTGGTAGAATAACTCTGTTTCTCTCCTCTGTAGACAGCCTCCAGTGGTAGAATAACTCTGTTTCTCTCCTCTGTAGACAGTCTCCAGTGGTAGAATAACTCTGTTTCTCTCCTCTGTAGACAGCCTCCAGTGGTAGAATAACTCTGTTTCTCTCCTCTGTAGACAGCCTCCAGTGGTAGAATAACTCTGTTTCTCTCCTCTGTAGACAGTCTCCAGTGGTAGAATAACTCTGTTTCTCTCCTCTGTAGACAGTCTCCAGTGGTAGAATAACTCTGTTTCTCTCCTCTGTAGACAGTCTCCAGTGGTAGAATAACTCTGTTTCTCTCCTCTGTAGACAGTCTCCAGTGGTAGAATAACTCTGTTTCTCTCCTCTGTAGACAGTCTCCAGTGGTAGAATAACTCTGTTTCTCTCTGTAGACAGTCTCCAGTGGTAGAATAACTCTGTTTCTCTCCTCTGTAGACAGCCTCCAGTGGTAGAATAACTCTGTTTCTCTCCTCTGTAGACAGTCTCCAGTGGTAGAATAACTCTGTTTCTCTCCTCTGTAGACAGTCTCCAGTGGTAGAATAACTCTGTTTCTCTCCTCTGTAGACAGTCTCCAGTGGTAGAATAACTCTGTTTCTCTCCTCTGTAGACAGTCTCCAGTGGTAGAATAACTCTGTTTCTCTCCTCTGTAGACAGCCTCCAGTGGTAGAATAACTCTGTTTCTCTCCTCTGTAGACAGTCTCCAGTGGTAGAATAACTCTGTTTCTCTCCTCTGTAGACAGTCTCCAGTGGTAGAATAACTCTGTTTCTCTCCTCTGTAGACAGTCTCCAGTGGCAGAATAACTCTGTTTCTCTCCTCTGTAGACAGTCTCCAGTGGTAGAATAACTCTGTTTCTCTCCTCTGTAGACAGTCTCCAGTGGTAGAATAACTCTGCTTCTCTCCTCTGTAGACAGCCTCCAGTGGTAGAATAACTCTATTTCTCTCCTCTGTAGACAGCCTCCAGTGGTAGAATAACTCTGTTTCTCTCCTCTGTAGACAGTCTCCAGTGGTAGAATAACTCTGTATCTCTCCTCTGTAGACAGCCTCCAGTGGTAGAATAACTCTGTTTCTCTCCTCTGTAGACAGTCTCCAGTGGCAGAATAACTCTGTTTCTCTCCTCTGTAGACAGTCTCCAGTGACAGAATAACTCTGTTTCTCTCCTCTGTAGACAGTCTCCAGTGGTAGAATAACTCTGTTTCTCTCCTCTGTAGACAGCCACCAGTATGCATGAACGTATGTGGTTCTGTGCTCTGATCCAAAGAGGCCTCTCTCCCTCTCTTTTTTCTCACTGATCTCTCTATCTCTCTCTACTGTGTGATGTAGGAACAGATGTGATTGGTTTAGGAGGAACAAGGAGGGGCTGTCAGAAATAACATGTGGTAGGAGGGTTTGAATACGTAGAGAGAGAGAGAGATGCAGAAATAGGGAAGTACATAGTTGTACGAGCGCAAAGAGTGAGTGAGAGAGAAGGAGGGAGAGAGAGAGAGAGAGAGAGAGAGAGAGAGAGAGAGAGAGAGAGAGAGAGAGAGAGAGAGAGAGAGAGAGTACATAAAGTACATGAAGTTTGTATTTAAATTCCTATAAGTAGAGAGAGAACAGAGAGAGTTGTAGACTTGAACACACAGCATTATATCAGGACCTATAGACACCTGGACCAACCTGGAGAGAACACAACATTATATCAGGACCTATAGACACCTGGACCAACCTGGAGAGAACACAGCATTATATCAGGACCTATAGACACCTGCACCAACCTGGAGAGAACACAACATTATATCAGGACCTATAGACACCTGGACCAACCTGGAGAGAACACATCATTATATCAGGACCTATAGACACCTGCACCAACCTGGAGAGAACACAACATTATATCAGGACCTGTAGACACCTGGACCAACCTGGAACACAACAAGATGAGGATCCTGCTGATATTCATCCTCCTCTCCTTGATGACAGGTAATAAGCTTGTTATAACTGTCTATAACAATGTAATAACATCCAGTTAGTTTTCTTATAAAGGCTGCTACTACAGATCAGGACACACTACGGTGTGTATGTATGTACTGTGTGTATAATTTGAGGATGCCACTGGTGTAGGAATCCTAACTGTAAGTACATGTATCATCTATGCATAGTCACTTTAACTCTACCTACATGTACATATTACCTCAATTAGCCCAACTAACCGGTGCCCCTGCACGTTGTCTCTGTACCGGTACCACCTGTATATAGCCTCGCTACTGTTATTTTCACTGTCATTTTACTGTTTTATTTTATTTCTTTACTTATCTATTGTTTACCTAAAACCAATTTTTTACTTAAAAATTGCACTGTTAGGGTTAGAGGCTTGTAAGTAAGCATTTCACTGTAAGGTCTACACCGGTTGTATTCGGCCACGTGACAAAATAAACTTAGATTTTATTTTATTTGATTAGTATTACAAAACACTAAACGAAGAGGTATTTTCCCTTGTCTGACTGACAGGTTGTTTGAGCTCCTTCAAAGTGACAGGATACTCTGGAGGAACTGTCATCATCGACTGTCATTATTCCACAGGAGAAAGAAGTCATGAGAAATATTTCTGCGTGGGGCAGTATAGTTTGAGTTGTAAGTATCAAATAAGAACTGGATTGAAGAACACCTGGTTACACAGTGGTAGATTCTCTCTGTATGACATCACTGGAAGAAACTACTTCAAGGTGATCATCAGAAAACTGACCAGTCAAGATGAAGGGACCTTTTGGTGTGGAGTGGCCAAACCTATTACACCTGACAGTTATACCAAGGTAGAGCTGGATGTGAAGAATGGTGAGAGACTTTTACTTTAACTTTATAAAATGAATGTAGCTACATATGTTATTACATGATCAGTACCACTAGTCAATGAAGTCAGTCTATAGTACTAGACTAAGGTTGTGATGTGTGTTCCTATTGACAGATGACTGCTGTGTGAAGTCAGTCTATAGTATTAGACTAAGGTTGTGATGTGTGTTCCTATTGACAGATGACTGCTGTGTGAAGTCAGTCTATAGTACTAGACTAAGGTTGTGATGTGTGTTCCTATTGACAGATGACTGCTGTGTGAAGTCAGTCTATAGTATTAGACTAAGGTTGTGATGTGTGTTCCTATTGACAGATGACTGCTGTGAGAAGTCAGTCTATAGTACTAGACTAAGGTTGTGATGTGTGTTCCTATTGACAGATGACTGCTGTGTGAAGTCAGTCTATAGTATTAGACTAAGGTTGTGATGTGTGTTCCTATTGACAGGTGACTGCTGTGAGAAGTCAGTCTATAGTACTAGACTAAGGTTGTGATGTGTGTTCCTATTGACAGATGACTGCTGTGTGAAGTCAGTCTATAGTATTAGACTAAGGTTGTGATGTGTGTTCCTATTGACAGATGACTGCTGTGTGAAGTCAGTCTATAGTACTAGACTAAGGTTGTGATGTGTGTTCCTATTGACAGATGACTGCTGTGAGAAGTCAGTCTATAGTATTAGACTAAGGTTGTGATGTGTGTTCCTATTGACAGATGACTGCTGTGAGAAGTCAGTCTATAGTACTAGACTAAGGTTGTGATGTGTGTTCCTATTGACAGATGACTGCTGTGTGAAGTCAGTCTATAGTATTAGACTAAGGTTGTGATGTGTGTTCCTATTGACAGATGACTGCTGTGGGAAGTCAGTCTATAGTACTAGACTAAGGTTGTGATGTGTGTTCCTATTGACAGATGACTGCTGTGAGAAGTCAGTCTATAGTATTAGACTAAGGTTGTGATGTGTGTTCCTATTGACAGGTGACTGCTGTGAGAAGTCAGTCTATAGTACTAGACTAAGGTTGTGATGTGTGTTCCTATTGACAGATGACTGCTGTGAGAAGTCAGTCTATAGTACTAGACTAAGGTTGTGATGTGTGTTCCTATTGACAGGTGACTGCTGTGGGAAGTCAGTCTATAGTATTAGACTAAGGTTGTGATGTGTGTTCCTATTGACAGATGACTGCTGTGAGAAGTCAGTCTATAGTACTAGACTAAGGTTGTGATGTGTGTTCCTATTGACAGATGACTGCTGTGAGAAGTCAGTCTATAGTACTAGACTAAGGTTGTGATGTGTGTTCCTATTGACAGATGACTGCTGTGAGAAGTCAGTCTATAGTATTAGACTAAGGTTGTGATGTGTGTTCCTATTGACAGATGACTGCTGTGAGAAGTCAGTCTATAGTACTAGACTAAGGTTGTGATGTGTGTTCCTATTGACAGATGACTGCTGTGAGAAGTCAGTCTATAGTACTAGACTAAGGTTGTGATGTGTGTTCCTATTGACAGATGACTGCTGTGAGAAGTCAGTCTATAGTACTAGACTAAGGTTGTGATGTGTGTTCCTATTGACAGATGACTGCTGTGAGAAGTCAGTCTATAGTATTAGACTAAGGTTGTGATGTGTGTTCCTATTGACAGATGACTGCTGTGAGAAGTCAGTCTATAGTATTAGACTAAGGTTGTGATGTGTGTTCCTATTGACAGATGACTGCTGTGAGAAGTCAGTCTATAGTACTAGACTAAGGTTGTGATGTGTGTTCCTATTGACAGATGACTGCTGTGAGAAGTCAGTCTATAGTACTAGACTAAGGTTGTGATGTGTGTTCCTATTGACAGATGACTGCTGTGAGAAGTCAGTCTATAGTAGTAGACTAAGGTTGTGATGTGTGTTCCTATTGACAGATGACTGCTGTGGGAAGTCAGTCTATAGTACTAGACTAAGGTTGTGATGTGTGTTCCTATTGACAGATGACTGCTGTGAGAAGTCAGTCTATAGTAGTAGACTAAGGTTGTGATGTGTGTTCCTATTGACAGATGACTGCTGTGAGAAGTCAGTCTATAGTATTAGACTAAGGTTGTGATGTGTGTTCCTATTGACAGATGACTGCTGTGAGAAGTCAGTCTATAGTATTAGACTAAGGTTGTGATGTGTGTTCCTATTGACAGATGACTGCTGTGAGAAGTCAGTCTATAGTATTAGACTAAGGTTGTGATGTGTGTTCCTATTGACAGATGACTGCTGTGAGAAGTCAGTCTATAGTATTAGACTAAGGTTGTGATGTGTGTTCCTATTGACAGATGACTGCTGTGAGAAGTCAGTCTATAGTATTAGACTAAGGTTGTGATGTGTGTTCCTATTGACAGATGACTGCTGTGAGAAGTCAGTCTATAGTACTAGACTAAGGTTGTGATGTGTGTTCCTATTGACAGATGACTGCTGTGAGAAGTCAGTCTATAGTACTAGACTAAGGTTGTGATGTGTGTTCCTATTGACAGATGACTGCTGTGAGAAGTCAGTCTATAGTACTAGACTAAGGTTGTGATGTGTGTTCCTATTGACAGATGACTGCTGTGAGAAGTCAGTCTATAGTATTAGACTAAGGTTGTGATGTGTGTTCCTATTGACAGATGACTGCTGTGAGAAGTCAGTCTATAGTATTAGACTAAGGTTGTGATGTGTGTTCCTATTGACAGATGACTGCTGTGAGAAGTCAGTCACAGAGACGGCCTATCTGGGAGGAGAAGCTACCATCAGATGCAACTATCCAGAGGACCATGAGGACAGCATCAAGTATTTCTGCAAGGAAAGCAATGACTTCGAGACTTGTGTTAATATGACCTCTGCTCACCAGACAACTACAAAAGCTGGTCGTTTCTCTGTGTCTGACAACAGAAGAGAGAGATTCTTCACAGTGACCATCAGGGACCTGACTGAAGATGATACTGGGACCTACTGGTGTGGAGTAGAAACCAGCAGGATAGAACAACGTTACATTACACTGATCACACAGGTGAAGCTGCTGTTAGAA
>NW_024058119.1:900000-986587 GCF_016432855.1 Salvelinus namaycush
GGAGCCAGCAGCATACCACCCTACTTCCCACAGCTGGCTTGCTTCTGAAGCTAAACAGGTTCCTGGTTGGTTATGCAAACATTTGTTTATTACATTATGTTTATCATTAAGAATATTGTTTTATTTCTAAATGGTCACGCCTTGCTTTGGTCATGTGTTCTCTTATGGGTCAATCATTTTAATTAGAATATAGCAATTACGGTGTCTCCTCAATCACTTCCAGTGCCTTTGGAAAGTATTCAGATTGGGGACATTGCCTTGTGTCGGTTGCCATCTTTCAGATGGGACGATAAACGGGTGTCTTGACTCTCTGTGGTCACTAAAGATCCCATTGCACTTATCATAAGAGTAGGGTTGTTAACTCTGGTGTCCTGGATTAATTCCCCATCTGGCCCTCATACCATCATGGTCATCTGATAAACAGTTTACAATTTGGCTCATGCATCCTCCCTCCTCTCCCCTGTAACTATTCCCCAGGTTGTTGCTGTAAATGAGAATGTGTTCTCAGTTGACTTACCTTGTTAAATAAATAATAACCATGTTTCCATCCAAAGTTTATTCATTAGGATATATACAAATATGATGATGTCATAGTGAATTCATGACATGTGAATGAACAAGCCTTTTCATACTTTATAACATGGCTATATACAATGCCTTCAGAAAGTATTCAGACCCCTTGACTTTTTCCACATTTTGTTACGTTACAGCCTGTGTATTAAATACTTTTTTCCCTCTCATCAATCTACACACAATATCCCATAATGACAAAACAAAACCGGTCTTTAGAAATTGTTGTTAATTTATTAAAAAATAAAAAAACTGAGAAATAACATTTACATAAGTATTCAGACCCTTTACTCAGTACTTTGTCGAAGGACCTTTGGCAGCGATTACAGCATTGAGTCTTCTTGGGTATGACGCTACAAGCTTGGCACACCTGTATTTGGGGAGTTTCTCCCATTCTTTTCTGCAGATTCTCTCAAGCTCTGTCAGGTTGGATGGGGAGCGTCGCTGCACAGCTATTTTCAGGTCTCTCCAGAGATGTTAGATCGGGTTCAAGTCCGGGCTCTGGCTCGGCCACTCAAGGACATTCAGAGACCAGAGACTTGACCCGAAGCCACTACTGCATTGTCTTAGCTGTGTGCTTAGGGTTGTTGTCCTGTTGGAAGGTGAACCTTCGCCCTCAGTTTGAGGTCCTTAGCACTCTGGAGCAGGTTTTCATCAAGGATCTCTCTCTACTTTGCTCGGTTCATCTTTCCCTTGATCCTGACTAATCTCCTAGTCCCTGCTGCTGAAAAACATCCCCACAGCATGACGCTGCCACCACCATGCTTCACCCTAGGGATGGTGCCAGGTTTCCTCCAGACGTGACGTTTGGCATTCAGGCCAAAGAGTTCAATCTTGGTTTCATCAGACCAGAGAATCTGGTTTCTCATGGTCTGAAAGTCCTTTTGGCAAACTCCAAGTGGGCTGTCATGTTCATTTTACTGAGGAGTTGCTTCCGCCAGGCCACTCTACCATAAAGGCTTGATTGGTGGAGAGGTGGAGAGATGGTTGTCCTTCTGGAAGTTTCTCCCATTTCCACAGAGGAACTCTAGAGCTCTGTCAGAGGGACCATCGGATTCTTGGTCACCTCCCTGACCAAGGCCCATCTCCCCCGACTGCTCAGTTTGGCCGTGCCGCCAGCTCTAGGAAGAGTCTTGGTGGTTCCAAACTTCTTCCATTTTAGAATGATGGAGGCCACTCTGTTCTTGGGGACCTCCAATGCTGCAGAAATGTGTTGGTACCCTTCCCAAGATCTGTGGCTCGACCCAATCCTGTCTCGGAGCTCTACAGACAATTCCTTCTACCTCGTGGCTTGGTTTTTACTCTGACAGTCTCATAATAATGTGTAAACAAAAAAGGGCACCCCCCCATAAAAAGATCCTGCAACAGAAAGCTGCACAATATGTTGAGTAAAGTATTTTGCTTACCATGACTATATCAAACCCTACTCCATGTGTTTCCACTATCATGTATCCTACCATGACTATATCAAACCCTACTCCATGTGTTACCACTATCATGTATCCTACCATGACTATATCAAACCCTACTCCATGTGTTGCCACTATCATGTATCCTACCATGACTATATCAAACCCAGCTCCATGTGTTGCCACTATCATGTATCCTACCATGACTATATCAAACTCTACTCCATGTGTTACCACTATCATGTATCCTACCATGACTATATCAAACCCAGCTCCATGTGTTGCCACTATCATGTATCCTACCATGACTATATCAAACTCTACTCCATGTGTTGCCACTATCATGTATCCTACCATGACTATATCCAACCCAACTCCATGTGTTGCCACTAACATGTATCCGACCATGACTATATCCAACCCAACTCCATGTGTTGCCACTATCATGTATCCTACTTGGCTGAAGCTTTGATCCAGAGGAATAAGTATTGAGGAGCAGGGAGGTTAAAGGTCACTTCAGGATACAGCTGTTACTCTACACTATCCCTAGATAATCCAGTAATGAGAGAAACTGAATAGAATATTTAGGGCCCTATCAAATCCATTTTATTAGATTTTTTAAAACCTAATTACGTTTAAAAAAGATATATATTCTCCATTTAGTGTTTCCAGGTTTCTGATTTGTTTCTGTTTTTCTCTCTAAATCACACTGTTAATAGAAAAACAACAACATTGGATGTTCTATGTCCTCAACAATACTTAAACCACATCAGGAGACCACTTTTGAAATCTACATTTTTTGGGTGTAGATAACGACAACCTGCAGGCAGTAGGTTCAGAATAACTATGGCAAAAAATGAATACAAATTATACCACCACCCAAAAGGACACTTCAGAGACAGGAAGGGCAAAGGGGCATGTGGTCTACACAGGTAGAGTCCTATCTGTCCATGTTACCTTTTGCAAAGTGGACACCGCTTCATGTGGCAACAGCAACAATCACATAAATAGTCCATATGCCACTGGGTGAGAGAATTTTTCATTGTATTTGGGCATCATTATGTGAGGTGTTATTATGTGGTGTTAGCGATGAACCTTGGTCAATTTAGCTAGGAATATGCCACCCTCTTCAATCTGTCACCTAATCCTGCCTAATGGGCAGGTCAGCCCTGGAGGAAAGTATTGGCTGTAAGAAGGAAGAGAAAACACAACATCTAGTTGTTTTAAAATTATCTGCATTACCCACTCCAGTCAGCAGATGGCGATATGAGTATTTCAGGTGATGCTTCTTGCGTGACGTAGAATCTAGTGGACGGGACAGGAGGCTTCTTCAACAGCGACAAAAGGCTTCTGATTCAACCAACGTGGTGGTTTGTAGCGAACATTAAACTGAAACTTTGAAGATCTTTAGACCAATCTTGTGTATATTACTCCTAGTGTTTTGAACATAATTCGGTTTACTTATCTACTAGTTCATTAAAACCTAATTTGCTTGTTAAATTAGCAAATGTGGTAAATTGTGTATATTAATATTAGTGTGTAGAACACAATTACAATTACGTTAATTCTACCGTAATTTCCGGACTATAAGCCGCTACTTTTTCCCACGCTTTGAACCTCGTGGCTTATACAATGACGCGTCTAATTTATGGATTTTTCCCGCTTTCACGCAGCCAAAAAACTGAGCACCGTCACATAATGTGACGTAAATCGAGCGCGCTCAAACTTCCCATCATTCTGATTACGGTATTCATTTTGTCACCCTCATCATGGCAGAGACACGGAGAAATGCATATGATGCAGTTTTCAAGTTGAAAGCGATCGATCTGGCTGTTGGAAAAGGAAATAGAGCTGATGCACGGGAGCTTGGCCTTAATGAGTCGATGATAAGACGTTGGAGACAGCAGCGCGAGGAACTGACTCAGTGCAAAAAGACAACAAAAGCTTTCAGAGGGAAGAAAAGCAGATGGCCCGAACTAGAAAATGAGCTTGAAGACTGGGTCAACACACAGAGAGCAGACGGCCGAGGTGTTTCAACTGTGCAGATCCGACTGAAAGCCAAAACAATCGCCACCGCAATGAAGTTTGAGGATTTTAGAGGTGGACCATCTTGGTGTCTAAGATTTATGAGACGTAAAGGCCTGTCCATCAGGGTACGGACGAGTCTGGAGGTAGAAGCTTTCAGAATCAAAAGGGAGAAAGATACCATAACATTGAACGTAGAGGAGGAACCTTTTAGAGTAAAAGAGGAAGAGGAGGCTATCTCAATAAAAGAGGAGGAAGACGTTTTGGGAGTGAAACAGGAGGAGTCAGAATATCCGATTAACACCAGTGAGTACTGTCTAAAAACCAGGGGCAAAAACTGCAGTTCTTGAACTAATGTGGGGGTTTAAGGGGCATTCTACTGAAGTTCTACACTTGAATATATTGTTCAGTACTGTAGGAATTTCTGAAGGTGCAATCTGCCATTGGTACATATATATTTTGGGGACTTTTAAATTAGATGTATTTAATTATCCCTGTTGTCTGTATTAAATTGCACTTCATCTAATATAACAGGCTTTTAAAATGCAAAATTGGTGCATAATTATTATTTGAAGTATCAAAAGGCACCCATTTCATGGAACGACCCTTTTACATTTGCATCACAAACAATATTTTCAAAAAACATAATGAATGTATCCAATTTAGGCCCTTTTTAGACATATTAATAGCTCTTGTAAGATCCAATGATTGCAATAGAAGATCATAAGTTTACTATCTGTTTGATGTTGTCATTCACACAGGAGAGAGACATGACTATCGTGGATCCTCTGGGGAGCGTCAACAACATCCTGATGCTGACGAGTCAGAGAAGAGTCTCTCCAGATCAGAACACCAGATGGTACAGCTTGGTCTGGTCTAGCATACAGCTTGCTCTATCGGGGTCTGGGCTGAGTTTCTGTAAATAACTTTATGACAACAGTGACATCAGCATCCATAATGATATGTGTCTGTGTCCCCTCTTTATGGTTACCAGGACAACGCTAGCCCTTCCTCCCTCCCGGAGTCCCCGTGTCGTGCCTCTCCCGGTAGCGCCTTACTGCTGGGTATGAAGAGGTTGTCTGTGCTGCTGGTGGACTGCAGGAAAACAACGGGGCTGAGTGGAACTGTGAGAGGAGGAGAAGAGAAGAAAGGATCAGATTTGACTCATCAAAGTAAGTGCTGTAGTTTAGTTTGAACAAATACAATAGATCTGCCCACTGGTATCTGTTACCAGGACAACCAGCAGAGTTCTGTTTGTTGACAGGAAGATAGACTGGTATCTGTTACCAGGACAACCAGCAGAGTTCTGTTAGTTGACATGAAGATAGACTGGTGGATATGGATGTTATGAATATAACACTGAAAAAGGATTCTGCTAATGAAAAGAGAGAAACCAATAGACCATATAAAACCTTGATGAAAGTTAGCTTTAGAGAGAAAGTTAAAAGATGATCCAATGTAAGATGCTTGTTTTACAAAAACCTTTCCTTAAAACATGGATGTTACATTGTCTGTCCCAGTCAACCCCCCTATCTTTACAAGACTGTTGAACAGGCAAACTAAACTCAAGACACTGTTAATGAATTAACTAATACTGGAGGAAAGCTGTGATCAGGCTGCCCACTCAAGAGAAAGCTTCGAACTGTAACCAGTGCCGTCAACCTGGTTCAGGTTATCAATAAACCTACCAGGGTAGTTACAAACAGTACAGAAATTAAATCATCAACATATTTTGATCATATCTTTACTAATGCTGCAGAAATGTGTTTTAAAGCAGTTTCCAGATCCATCAGATGCAGTGATCACAATATAGTAGCCATATCTAGGAAAACCAAAGTTTCAAAGGCTGGGCCTAATATTGTGTAAAAGAGGTCATACAATACGTTTTGTAGTGATTCCTATATTTTTGATGTAAATAATATTTGTTGGTCCGTGGTGTGTAATGATGAGCAACCAGACGCTGCCCTTGACACATTTGAAAATGCTTATCCCAGTTACTAATAAGCATGAACCCGATAAGAAAATGACTGTAAAAACTGTTAAATCCATGTGGATTGATGAGGAATAGAAAAATGGTATGGTGTAGAGCAGTGGTTCCCAAACCTTTTATAGTTCCGTACCCCTTCAAACATTCAACCTCCAGCTGTACCCCATCTAGCACCAGGGTCAGCGCACTCTCAAGTGTTGTATTTTACATCATTGTAAGCCGGTCACACACACACTATATGATACATTTATTAAACATAAGAATGAGTGTGAGTTTGTCAAAACCCAGCTCTTCCTATAAGAGTTCTTATAGCACCAGCGCACAACTAATATAATAATAATAAATGATTTTGCTCTTTATTTAACAATCTTACATATGAAACCTTATTTGTTCTTTGACATTTGTAAATAACTCACCACAGGTTAATGAGAAGGGTGTGCTTGAAAGGATGCACATAACTCTGCAATGTTGTATTGGAGAGAGTCTCAGTCTTAAATAATTTTCCACACAGTCTGTGTCTGTATTTAAAATGTGTCAATACTTTGTGCCCTTGATAACCAGCGCGCTTCTGTATTTTGTAAAAGCGTTACATGGTCGCTGCCCATATCATTGCATCGTGCAGAAAATACACGGGAGTTCAGTTAACCGTTTCTCAATAGGGGGTGCTGTTTTCACTTTAAAAATTTCGTCCCGAAATTAAACTGCCTCGTACTCAATTCTTGCTCGTACAATATGCATATTATTATTACTATTGGATAGAAAACACTCTCTAGTTTTCTAAAATCGTTTGAATTATATCTGTGAGTAAAACAGAACTCAGTTGGAGCAATTTTCCTGTGAGGAAGTGAGAAATCTGAAATCAGACAGGCTGTTCTGGGGTCAGTTTATTAATTTGCATGTCTTCTATTGGTCGAGATGCACTGCATACGCCTTCCCCTAGATGTCAGCAAATAGTGAGAATTGGAATGGTGTTGCTAGGCAGATCTGAGGCCATGTAAAGGGTTTTGGAACGTGGGGTGCAGTCTTTTCAACATTCGCCATGACGCAAGACAGACCTCAGGATGGCGTTCTGGAAAGCTACCGTTATAGGCCTTAGATATATCCGGCTCTGATTTTATTCGATATAGGTGTTAAAGACATCCTAATGTTGTTATTTTAAACCGAGTTATATCAGTTTATATCAGTATATTGCGATTTTCGGATATTTCTTTGTGCTGCGTTCTAGTGAGTTGGGCACGTCTGGGCCACATGGCTAATGTTTACTGCTAATTCCAAAGTTGAAGGCGACAATCTACAACCGAGCAACGATTCTTTTGGACAAAGGACAACTTGCCCAAGATTCTGATGAAAGCTCATCAAAAAGTAAGAACTATTTATGATGTTAATTCGTTGTTCTGTTGAAAAATGTAAAACTCCTATTCCGCCATTAATTTCGGTGCGGTCTCGCTTTAACGCACGCTGTATGTCGTAGTAACGTTAATTTTAAAAATCTAACACAGCGGTTGCATTAAGAACTAATGTATCTTTCATTTGCTGTCCAACCTGTATTTTTTTAGTCAAGTTTATGATTAGTTAATGATTAGATTAGGTGCCTCTCCCAAGATTTCTCCCAACATTTTGTTGGCAGCTTGGCTACTATTCTCATTGTATAACCACGATTTGTGCCGCTAAATATGCACATTTTCGAACAAACTATATGTATTGTGTAATATGATGTTATAGGACTGTCATCTGAAGAAGTTTGAGAAGGTTAGTGAAAAAATGTATATCTTTGCTGGTTTATTCGTTATCGCTATTGTTGGCTTGAATCAATGCTGTTGTGTGGTTGGCTATTGTAGTAAGCTAATATAATGCTATATTGTGTTTCCGCTGTAAAACACTTAAAAAATCTGAAATATTGGCTGGATTCACAAGATCTTTGTCTTTCATTTGCTGTACGCTGTGTATTTTTCATAAATGTTTTATGATGAGTATTTAGGTAATTCACGTTGGTCTCTGTAGTTATTCTAGTTGCTTTGGTGAGAGTTGTGATGGTGGCTGCAATGTAAAACTATGATTTATACCTGAAATATGCAAATTTTTCTAACAAAACATATGCTATACAATAAATATGTTATCAGACTGTCATCTGATGAAGTTGTTTCTTGGTTAGTGACTATCTTTATTTGGTCGAAATTGTGATAGCTACCTATGCAGGAAAAAAATGGTGGGGAAAAAAAGTTGTGTCTTTTGCTATCGTGGTTAGCTAATAGAAATACATATTGTGTCTTCCCTGTAAAACATTTTAAAAATCAGAAATGATGGCTGGATTCACAAGATGTGTATCTTTCATCTGGTGTCTTGGACTTGTGATTTAATGATATTTAGATGCTAGTATTTACTTGTGACGCTATGCTAGGCTATGCTAGTCAGCTTTTTTACTGATGGGGGTGCTCCCGGATCCGGGATTGTGATGAAGTAGAAGTTAGCCATTTTCACTGTAGTGTCCAAAACGTCTTTCAAGCAGTCAGGTGTTCCCTTGGCAGCAAGAGCCTCTCGGTGGATGCTGCAGTGTACCCAAGTGGTGTCGGGAGCAACTTCTTCCACGCGCGTTACCACTCCACTATGTTTCCCTGTCATGGCATTTGCTCCATCAGTACAGATACCAACATCAGCAGCAGCTACGTTTGGCTACATATGGACCGTTAGTGGAATTCCCGCGAGAGAGTAACGGTTAATGTGATTGGATGTTAAATGTTTGATTAGGCTACCTGTATTTGACATTGTGTTGTTATTTCGTTGAACACTAGATGGTTTAATTTGATTTTTGGCAGGGAAACGAGGCTACTCAGGTGAGAAAAAAACCTCACCCAAATGTATAGCCCCGTTGGAAAATATAAATGGACTGTTTGATAATGTGAATCACATTTTTATTTGGCGTACCCCAGTTTGGGAATACCTGGTGTAGAGGGAGGCAAAAAAAGAGATGGCAAATAGGTCTGACTGCACAACTGATTGGCAAACTTATTGCAAATGGAGAAATCATGTGACTAAACTGAATAAAAAGAACTACTACACTATAAAACCAAGATAAATGACAAAGAATGATTGTAAAAAGCTTTGGAGCATCTTCAATGAAATTTTGGGCAAAAAGGCTAACTCTGCTCCATCATTCATTGAATCAGATGGCTCATTCATCACAAAACCCACTGATGTTGCCAACTACTTGAATAATTTTTTAATTGGCAAGATTAGCAAACTTAGGCATGACATGCCAGCAACAAACGCTGACACTACACATCCAAGTATATTGGACCAAATTATGAAAGACAAGCATTGTAATTTTGAATCTGTAAAGTAAGTGTGGAAGAGGTGAAACAATTGTCTATCAACAATGACAAGTCACCGGGGTCTGACAACGTGGATGGAAAATGATTGAGGATAATGGTGGATGATTTTGCCTCCTAGTAGAAAGTGTGTTCCCTCAGGCCTGGAGGGAGGCAAAAGTCTTTCCTCTACCTAAGAATAGTAAAGCACCCTTTACTGGCTGAAATTGCTGACCAATCAGCCTGTAACCAACCATTACACTTTTTTTTTTTTTTTTTTTTTACCAGATACAATGCTATCATAGCCTGCTGCTGGAAAAACTTGTGTTATGGCTTTACACCCCCTGCTATATTGTGGATAAAGAGCTACCTGTCTAACAGAACACAGAGGGTGTTCCAGAATAGAAGCCAGTACAACAGAATCAAGGTATAATCAGGAATTCCCCAGGGCAGCTGTCTAGGTACCTTACTTTTTTACATTTTTACTAATGACATGCCACTGGCTTTGGGTAAAGCCAGTGTGTCTAGGTATGAGGATGACTCAACACTATACACGTCAGCTACCACAGCAACTGAAATGACAGCAACACTTGACAAAGAGCTGAAGTTAGTTTCAGAATGGGTGGCAAGGAATAAGTTAGTCCTAAATATTTCAGGTAACCTTAAGTTACATTGGCCTACTATGCTAATTCTGTAGCTGTATTGTTAGAGGAGCGTAAAGATAAAGATTTTGTTGGGGCGCCAGGCAGGTATTAACCTGCTGAAAGGAAAAGAGTAGAGTAGTGCTACCAGGCACACATCAGCAGAAGATACTGAATAGAGTGGAGCCTGTTGGCCAGATAGCCAGTGGGGAGAGAACATAAGACCCACCATATAAAACGCCCGTCACAGCCCAGGGGTAACCCAACCAATAATACCTCATACAATAATAATGGCAGAGCAATTTAATGGCAGCTTCATAGAAACAATTCGCAAGAAAGAACCTAATCATCAACATTAGAGGATTTGCAATAATCTGTATTACCTCCCAGTGGTGGAGTGCAGGGGGGGTATGCATGGGTGTGTGGGTGGGTGTGTTCATAGACAACAAAGGCCTTGAAATGTAAACAGTCCCACAAAAAATCAATACAATTCAAACGACAATAAACATGAGCTCTCACGCAAACTCCCTCTAACTTCTTATTTACAGAAGTCTGTGTCTGGATGGTAGCGTCCCACCTGGCCAACATCCGGTGAAATTGCAGAGCGCGAAATTCAAACTACAGCTATAAATATTTAACTTTCATAAAATCACAAGTGTAATACATCAAATAAAGCTTAAATTCTTGTTAATCCAGCCGCTGTGTCAGATTTCCAAAAGGCTTTATGGCGAAAGCACACCATGCGATTAGCTGAGGCCAGCGCCCCGCGTACAAAAGCATGAAAAACATATTTCAGAAATAGCGATATAATAAATGCCTTACCTTTGATCTTCTTCTGTTGGTACTCCAAAAGGTCCCAGATACATCACAAATGGTCCTTTTGTTCGATAATGTCCTTCTTTATATCCATAAACACTCAGTTTAGCTGGCGCGCTTCAGTCAATAATTCAGTCCAACCAGTTCCCTCCATCAAAATGCATACAAAATGAATCCCAAACGTTACTAATGAACTTTTCCAAACAACGTTTAATAAACAACGTTTATAATCAAACCTTAGGTACCCTAATACGTAAATAAACAATACAATTTAAGACGGAGAATCGTTATTGTCTTTACCGGAGAAAAATACCAAAACGCGCTCTCTTCCATGCGCTTGGAAACAATACAGCCAAAATGGGAGCCACCGAGAAAAGCTACAATTTATGGCTTATTTAAAAAAAAAACAGAATTAAACTCTTTCTAAAGAAGATCTAAAGCTCTTAAAGTGACAGCGCATGGTGAAGGCTCCATGCAGGATTTCGCCACAATTTCTCTGTATAAAATGGCCCATAACTTTAACACTAGCAGAGATCCTGGAACTGATATACCCTTACAGTATATTATATTCAACAAGATATACAAAAATCAACATTTATATTTTCAATATTCATGTAAGAAATGTTTGATTGAAATCCGAATACTACTCATATTACAGAACAAGTGGTAAAGATTCATATGATTGTTGATTTGTAGCCTGTAGCATCTAATGATGAAACATTATGGAGTCTTGAAGGAGGACTGTAGCAGCTAATGATGATACATTATGGAGTCTTGAAGGAGGACTGTAGCATCTAATGATGAAACATTATGGAGTCTTAAAACTTCTTATGGCTAGTGGAACCCCTCGACAACATTCCGCTGAAAAGGCAGAGCGCTAAATAAAAAAATATTTTTTAGAAATATGTAACTTTGATGCATTCACAAGTGCAATACACCAAATTAAAGCTTAACTTCTTGTTAATCTACCCACCGTGTCCAATTTAAAAAAATTAAAATTTAAAAAAAAGCTTTACAGCGAAAGCACACCATATTATGTTAGGTCAGAGCCTAGTCACAAAAACACACACAGCCATTTTCCAGCCAAAGAGAGGAGTCACAAAAAGCAGAAATAGAGATTAAATTAAATTTATCACTAACCTTTGATCTTCATCAGATGGCACTTAGAGGACTTCATGTTACACAATACATGTATGTTTTGTTCGATAAAGTTCATATTTATATCCAAAAATCTCATTTTACATTGGCGCTTTATGGTCAGTAATGTTGTGCATCGAAAACATCCGGCAAATTTTCAGAGAGCCACATCAATTTACAGAAATACTCATAAATACTCATAAATACTCATAATAAACTTATAAAAGTATTATGTCGCTCTCACGTGTAGGCGCGTGATCAGCTCATGCCACTTAGGCAGACCTCTGGTTGAAACAGCTCTCATTCCCCCTCCTTCACAGTAGAAGCCTCAAACAACGTTCTAAAGACTGTTGACATCTAGTGGAAGCCTTAGGAAGTGCAATGTGAAAAACTACAAACCTCAGATTTCCCACTTCCTGGTTGGATTTTTCTTAGGTTTTCGCCTGCCATATGAGTTATGTTATACTCACAGTCATCATTCAAACAGTTTTAGAAATTTCAGCGTGTTTCTATCCAATATGCATAATAATATGCATATATTAGCTTCTGGGCCTGAGTAGCAGGAAGTTTACTCTGGGCACGCTTTTCATCCGAACGTGAAAATGCTGCCCCCTATCCCTAAAAGGTTATTAAAGGAGGAAATAAAAAGTAAGTCAGTATCTGGTGTGGCCACCAGCTGCATTAAAGGAGGACTGTAGCTTCTAATGATGAATTACTATGGAGTCTGATGCTTTAAAGGAGAAGTTTAACCAAAATCCAGAAACTCCTAAGTGATTCCATACATTGAAACTAGTCCAGTGGATTGTTTCCCTCTCCCTGTAGTGCTGTACTGAAACAGCTGCAAAACGTGATTCGTGACGTTGCTGGATGCGGGCCTCGCTCTGCTGCTTTGCCAGTTAATTTGTTATTTTATTACAGCTTTGGCCTTTGTCTTTCACCTGGAGTTGTTTATTTATGTCTGAGAAAAAAACACTTATCAACATATACAAAATAAACTCAGCAAAAAAATGTACTGATCTTTTTCAGGACCCTGTCTTTCAAAGATTATTCGTAAAAATCCAAATAACGTCACAGATCTTCATTGTAAAGGGTTGAAACCCTGTTTCCCATGCTTGTTCAATGAACCATAAACGATTAATGAACATGCACCTGTGGAACGGTCGTTAAGACAAACAGCTTGCAGACGGTAGGCAATTAAGGTTACAGTTAATGAAACTTAGGACTCTAAAGAGGCCTTTCTACTGACTCTGGAAACACCAAAAGAAAGATGCCCAGGGTCCCTGCTCATCTCCGTGAACGTGCCTTAGGCATGCTGCAAGGAGGCATGAGGACTGCAGATGTGGCCAGGGCAAGAAATTGCCATATCCGTACTGTGAGACGCCTAAGACAGCGCTACAGGGAGACAGGACGGACAGCTTATCGTCCTCGCAGTGGCAGACCACGTGTAACAACACCTGCACAGGATCGGTATATCTGAACATCACACCTGCGGGACAGGTACAGGATGGCAACAACAACTGCCCAAGTTACACCAGAAATGCACAATCCCTCCATCGGTGCTCAGACTGTCAATAGACTGAGAGAGGCTGGACTGAGGGCTTATAGGCCTGTTGAAAGGCAGGTCCTCACCAGACATCACCGGCAACAACGTTGCCTCTGGGCACAAGCCCACCGTCACTGGACCAGACAGGACTGGCAAAAAGTGCTCTTCACTGACATGTCGGGGTTTTGTCTCCAGGGGTGATGGTCGGATTCGCGTTTATCGTCGAAGGAATGAGCCTGTACTCTGGAGCGGGATTGATTTGGAGGTGAAGGGGCAGTCATGGTCTGGGGCGGTGTGTCACAGCATCATCAGACTGAGCTTGTTGTCATTGCAGGCAATCTCAACGCTGTGTGTTACAGGGAAGACATCCTCCTCCCTCATGTGGTACCCTTCCTGCAGGCTCATCCTGACACGACCCTCCAGCATGTCAATGCCACCAGCCATACTGCTCCTTCTGTGCGTGATTTCCTGCTAGACCGGAATGTCAGTGTTCCTGCAGTACTTAATGCAACTGGTGGCCACACCAGATACTGACTGTTACTCTGACTGTTAATTTTGACCCTCCCCCCCTTTGTTCAGGGACACATTATTCCATTTCAGTTAGTCACATGTCTGTGGAACTTGTTCAGTTTATGTCTCAGTTGTTGAATCGTGTTATTTTCCAACAAATATTTACACATGTTAAGTTTGCTGAAAATAAACGCAGTTGACAGTGAGAGGACGTTTCTTTTTTTTGCTGAGTTTAGATTGACAAGGGGGGAAAAACAATTGAATCAATTTTAGAATAATGCTGAAATGTAACAAAATTTGGAAAAGGTGAAGGGGTCTGAATACTTAACGAATGCACTGTGTGTGTATACTGAACCAAAATATAAACAACAATTTCAACGATTTACAGTTCATATAAGTCAGTCATTGTAAATAAATAAATTAGGCCCTAATCTATGGACTTTACATGACTGGGCATGGGCGCAGCCATTGGTGGGCCCTGGAGGGCATACGCCCACCCATTGCGGAGCCAGGTCCAGCCAATCAGAATGAGGTTTTCCCCACAAAAGGGCTTCATTACAAAGAGAAATACAACTCGGGTGGCTGGTCTCAGACAATGTGGAGGTCCTGGGCTGGCGTCGTTATATGTGGTCTGTGGTTGTGAGGCCAGTTGGATGTACTGCCAAATTCTCTAAAATGACATTGGAGGCGGCTTCTGGTAGAGAATTTAACATTCAATTATCTGGTAACAGCTCCAATGGATATTCCTGCAGTCAGCATGCCAATTGCACGCTCCCTCAAAACTTGAGACATCTGTGGCATTGTGTTGTGATAAAACTGCACATTTTAGAGTGGCCTTTTATTCTCCCCAGCACAAGGTGCACCTGTGTAATATTCATGCTGTTCAGTCAGCATATCCCACACCTGTCAGGAGGATGGATTTTCTTGGCAAAGAATAAATGTTCACTAACAGGGATGCTTTTTTTCAGCTCATGAAACATCCAACACTTTACATGTTGCAATTATATTTTTGTTTATTGTAGTTACTATCAGTTTTAGGAACATCTGTGAGCGTCTAAATAAGAAATTGGGCCATTTAAACAGCATATGTCGAACCCTATCGACGTAAAAACAAGTTTTAGACTTCCACACAAAATGACTTCTTTACTTATTTTATGTTTAAGGAAGTGTGTAGGTCGCATTCTGATTCATACAGCTATGAAAGTTATATATTTAGAACCATCTGCTCGATTGGAATCCAGCGACGTCTGTGTCTTCAGTGTCCTAGAACTGTTTAGTTTTTTGTGTTTTGACTTGTAATGTAAACATATCAGTAATTACCAGGAAACTCTACATTTGTTTTAAAATCACACAAAGATTGTTAAAACTGGCCTCGGGTTATTGAGAGATCTGAATAAGATTTACCCTCGTAGCAAGGCCGTTTTATCATGTGGAGATTTCATTCGGGTCTCTATTTTAAAAACACACTGTCTTTGGCAGGAGAAAGACCAGACTCAGAGGAACCTGAGCCAGGGACGTCCAAACCAGCAAGACAACACCAGTGCTCCCACTGTGGAAAGTGTTGTAACCGGTTATGGGACCTTAAACAACATGAGAGAATACACACAGGGGAGAAGCCTTACCACTGCTCCCAGTGTGGAAAGAGTTTTAACTGGTTAGGTGACCTGTATCGACATGGGAGAATACACACAGGGGAGAAGCCTTACCACTGCTCCCAGTGTGGAAAGTGTTTCAACCAGTCAGGGCATCTGAAACAACATGAGAGAATACACACAGGGGAGAAGCCTTACCACTGCTCCCAGTGTGGCAAGTGTTTTAACCAGTTAGGGAACTTGAAACAACATGAGAGAATGCACACAGTTGAGAAGCCTTACCACTGCTCACAGTGTGGAAAGTGTTTCAACCGGTCAGGGCATCTGAAAAAACATGAGAGAATACACACAGGGGAGAAGCCTTAACACTGCTCCCAATGTGGAATGAGTTTTAACCAGAAAAGCAACCTCAACCAACATGAGATAATACACAAAAATTACAGACCTCTACATGCTTTGTAAGTAGGAAAACCTGCAAAATCGGTAGTGTGTCAAATACTTGTTTTCCCCACTGTATATACAGTACCAGTCAAAAGTTTGGACACACCTACTCATTCCAGAGATTTTCATTATTTTTACTGTTTTCTGCATTGTAGAATAATAGTGAAGACATCAAAACTATGAAATAACATATATGGAATCATGTATTAACCAAAAAAGTGTTAAACTAATCTAAATCTGTTTTATGTTTGAGATTCTTCAAAGTAGCCACCCTTTGCCTTGATGACAGCTTTGCACACTCTTGGCAATGTAGAAAAAAGTTCAAATAAAGAAAAACCCTGCAATGAGTAGGTGTGTCCAAACTTTTGACTGGTACTATATATATATACAGTGGGGAGAACAAGAATTTGATACACTACCGATTTTGCAGGTTTTCCTACTTACAAAGCATGTAGAGGTCTGTAATTGTTATCATAGGTACACTTCAACTGTGAGAGACGGAATCTAAAACAAAAATCCAGAAAATCACATTGTATGATTTTTAAGTAATAATTTGCATTTTATTGCATGACATAAGTATTTGATCACCTACCAACCAGTAAGAATTCCGGCTCTCACAGACCTGGAAGCCCTCCTGTTCTCCACTCATTACCCGTATTAACTGCACCTGTTTGAACTCGTTACCTGTATAAAAGACACCTGTATACACACTCAATCAAACAGACTCCAACCTCTCCACAATGGCCAAGACCAGAGAGCTGTGTAAGGACATCAGGGATAAAATTTTAGACCTGCACAAGGCTGGGATAGGCTACAGGACAATAGGCAAGCATCTTGGTGAGAAGGCAACAACTGTTGGCGCAATTATTCGAAAATGGAAGAAGTTCAAGATGACGGTCAATCACCCTCGGTCTGGGGCTCCATGCAAGATCTCACCTCGTGGGGCATCAATGATCACGAGGAAGGTGAGGGATCAGCCCAGAACTACACGGCATGACCTGAAGAGAGCTGGGACCACAGTCTCAAAGAAAACCATTAGTAACACAATATGCCGTTATGGATTAAAATCCTGCAGCGCACGCAAGGTCCTCCTGCTCAAGCCAGCGCATGTCCAGGCCCGTCTGAAGTTTGCCAATGACCATCTGGATGATCCAGAGGAGGAATGGGAGAAGGTCATGTGGTCTGATGAGACAAAAATAGAGCTTTTTGGTCTAAACTCCACTCGCCGTGTTTGGAGGAAGAAGAAGGATGAGTACAACCCCAAGAACACCAGCCCAACTGTGAAGCATGGAGGTGGAAACATCATTCTTTGGGGATGCTTTTCTGCAAAGGGGACAGGACGACTGCACCGTATTGAGGGGAAGATGGATGGGGCCATGTATCGCGAGATCTTGGCCAACAACCTCCTTCCCTCAGTAAGAGCATTGAAGATGGGTCGTGGCCGGGTCTTCCAGCATGACAACGACCCGAAACACACAACCAGCGCAACTAAGGAGTGGCTCCGTAAGAAGCATCTCAAGGTCCTGGAGTGGCCTAGCCATTCTCCAGACCTGAACCCAATAGAAAATCTTTGGAGGGAGCTGAAAGTCCGTATTTCCCAGCGACAGCCCCGAATCCTGAAGGTCTGGAGAAGGTCTGTATGGAGGAGTGGGCCAAAATCCCTGCTGCAGTGTGTGCAAACCTGGTCAAGAACTACAGGAAACGTATGATCTCTGTAATTGCAAACAAAGGTTTCTGTACCAAATATTAAGTTCTGCTTTTCTGATGTATCAAATACTTATGTCATGCAATAAAATGCAAATTAATTACTTAAAAATCATACAATGTGATTTTCTGCAAAATCGGCAGTGTATCAAATACTTTCAAAGACATTTGCAGATGTGATGGATTGAGACGCAGCCCATGCAACAAAACAGATCTTTATCTTAAACTGATGGATTTGGATGGGGATTTTCTTTTTACTATGTTACTTAGATTGACGCACAGGTGCTTCAATAGACTCTTAAGGATTAACATCACCAGTAGCCTAAGGCTATCACATCCTTATGATATACAGTATCTATTTTCATAAGAGTAACGTGACTGCGTTAACATCACCTGTAGGCTAAGGCTATCACATCCTTATGATATACAGTATCTATTTTCATAAGAGTAACGTGACTGCATTAACATCCCCAGTAGGCTAAGGCTATCACATCCTTATGATATACAGTATCTATTTTCATAAGAGCAACGTGACTGCAAGAGACAGGTCGGGAATGTCAGACTGTTTTACGGGACAAATCAACCTTTTTTTTCTAAATTAGTGGTGTTTGAATTTGTTGATAAAATGCAGGACATGATTGTTTGGTTGTGCGGGGACTGTCCGGGATGTGGTCACCCTAATTACCCGCCTCACTGACTCTCCCTTGGCCAGGTGAAACGACCTCTCTCTCAGAAGCACTTCTCTCGCTTCAGTAACTCTGCCACTCTTTTACCATCAGATGGTCCGTCAATCTGTAAGTCTCTGCTTTCTTCGCTTTTGATGTGCTGGTTTTGTTTTTGTTGTGTTCTTTGGGCTCCTGCCTATGCTACTTGGTCTCGAGTTGTTAACAATGTTGGGCTCTGGCTTGCCACTTACTACTTACTGTGGTGGTTGGCTAGCTAGGCTAGTTAGCTGGCTAGGCTAGCAGGTTAAAATAGCTAATGTTAGCTGGCTGGCTAAGAACTGCATGTAACATGATTTGATAACTGGTTAGATGGCATTGTGTATTTACAAAACTTTGGTTTACTTTAATGTGGCTCAGTTTGCTATTAAAGCTGTAAATTAGCGCTAGCTAGGTATTGATAGCCACTGGCTGACTCATGCAGAGCTAAAGTAGGTAGGCCTGGTAGGGCTAACATTAGCAAGCTAGTTGCCTAGCAACCTTGCAAGCTTATCTGTAACCGTCAATTCATAAAGTATTTGCTTGTAAGTTGGCTGAAAATGTTATTGAAACCACTAGTCATGAGTGCACACGATTTGGTTTAATTTGAAGTGATCTATTTGAAGATGTTTCTGTCAGAGTTTACATTGTAGGGAATAGGCTGGCTAGCCGGGTCCTCCATATTACTTCACAGCCTGTAAAAAAACATTCTGACATGACTTCGGCATTCTTTGTAATTCTGATTGGTTTTATGTACTCTAAAAATAGAAAAGAGAGGTGGAACTTTGCATTGGGACGTGTGATGCTATACTAATGCAGATCCATATGTTACATGTGGTTACATTTAGCTACCTTCACTTTAAGGGAGTTGTATGGCCACATTTAGATGTGAAAAAATAACACAGAGAAAACAATTTCTATTCTAACAGTATTTGGGTCATTCTTGAGCTCTGGTAATATTTCAGTCCCACTGACTGATTTTGATTATAAATTGAAATGTCCAGTATAATGAATTTAAATAAATATAGAATTAATTTAAACTTTATTATCGCAATTGTTTCATGTCCCCCCAGGTGTTTCAATAAATTTTTACCTGGGAAATTAATATTACAATGTGCACATAATTTAATGCAAACATAAATTTGTGTTATTTTGTTGAGAAAGTATTTTTATCAAATAAATGCATGATTATTGATTAAATTTACACATTTTAGCTCTGTCCCTCAGTCTACATGTAACGGGTTGTAAATCTGTGACAGGGTTGAGTTATTTACTTTATTTATGAATATTGCATCTAAACAAATTAATTATTAAATATATTATACATTATATATTGTTTATATTCACTTATAAAACATGCTGTAATGTGTTCCATGTAAACAGAAAATATATTTTATGGCAGGTAGCCTGGTGGTAGGAGAGTTGGGCAAGACTCTTCAGTTGTTCCTTTAAGTTGCTCTGGATCCTAAATTACTCAATGATTATAGTGTATACATGTATATATTCTAAGAATCTTTGATTTAACGTTATTCCATTGAAACATCTAGGGAATGATGGCACCCACATCAGCAGCAGAACGACAAAGGCAGTGTCTAGCACGTCACAATGCTGACCCAGTAAAAAGGGAACTGTACTTTGAGAGGGAGAGATGGAAAAGGAATGTTGATTCAGGGGGAAAAAGGAAAGACCAGCATCAGAAGCGTAAACAGTGGAGAACAGCATACAAAAGAAGCAAGGAGAGGAAAGGAGCACTGAGGAACTTGACCACTAAGTCCACATCATGAACGTTGAAGAGAACGGCAGACAGGTTGGTGACTAAGGGCCGTGATATCAGTGATGCACAGGAGCTTTACAAGGCCTCCATGAGACAAACACGTCAGTGAAGCTGTTCTGTGTGAAGAGTGCCGATGTTGAACGTGCGATGGAGATGATGCCAAGACCCATAAAAGCGTTGCCCTCCACCATGAGAATACACCAGGTCATCACCATGGCTCCTGGTGAGCTGATGTCTGGGGATGTCAGTTGTCTTTGTTCAACAAAGAAGGACATAAACTGTACATGCTTTAACACACAGCACTTCAGTTTCAGGCAGAAGGTCCTGGCTGCTCCAGAACAGGCAGCCAATGAGGAAAATCCTTTTTTATCCAGGCATCATCCTCGGACGGATGAAGTTAGTGTATAAGTGAAATATATACATCGCGTAGGACCAAACAGATTTTTCTGGAATTCTCGAGACGACTTCCACTAGTGTCAGTTTAATGAAGTCCTTGAGATGATTCCAGTCCTTGAGTCCTTGAGATGACCTCCCTACTCTTCTACATTTGCACACACTGTACTTAGATTTTTCTATTGTGTTATTGACTGCACGTTTGTTTATGTGTAACTCTGTGTTGTTGTTTTTGTCGCACTGCTTTGCTTTATCTTGGCCAGGTCACAGTTGTAAATGAGAACTTGTTCTCAACTGGCCTACCTGGTTAAATAAAGGTGAAATAAATACAAATAAAAAAATACCTTCATGAGGTTCTATAGTAGCAAGGATCTGACACCTCCGGAGGGCTTGATGGCTCAATCCACCAGAGGTATGGCTACAACATAGGCATTGTTCAAAGGCATCTCTGTTCAAGAGATCTGTAATGCAGCATGTTGTGGTGATGTACCTTCTTGAGGTTCTACTGAGTGGACATCACTACACATACGGTGAGTAGAGTGGGGACCTCTGAGGGATGATCCTGTCTAGACTTGGCATCAGAGAGTATATGAGCTCTGTGGTAGTTGGTAGTTGACTAGGTTACCTTTCACACATGGAAGACAAACGTACTTAGATGTGAAGACGGGGGAGACTATGGCCCTTATATAGGAAGTGAAGTCATCTGCTAGTAGCTGTTGCTTGATTGGATCTCCCTAGACTCCGCCTCTAATGAGGCTTATAATATCATAGAACCGGGGTTATGTTAGGTAACCTTAAGTTACATGTCCTACTATGCTAATTTCTCCGTATTAAATGGCCCATAACTTTAACACTAGCAGAGATCCTGGAACTAATATACCCTTAAAGTATATTATGTTCAACAATATATATAAAAAATCGAAACATTTATATTTTCAATATTTATATTTTCTATATTAATAAATTCATGTAAGAAATGTATGAATGAAATCAAAATACAAATCAAATCAAATTTTAAGTGTCGACCTTACAGTGGAATGCTTACTTACAAGCCCTTAACCAACAATGCAGTTTTAAGAACAATAAGTGTTATGTAGAAAATACAAAAAAAATAATATTAAAGAGCAGCAGCAAAATAACAGTAGCGAGGCTGTATACAGGTAGTACCGGTACAGAGTCAATGTGGAGGCTATATACAGGAGGCACTGGTACAGAGTCAATGTCGAGGCTGTATACACAGGAGGTACCGATACAGAGTCAATGTGGAGGCTATATACAGGAGGCACTGGTACAGAGTCAATGTGCGGGGACACAGGTGAGTCGAGGAAAAATACTACTCCTATTACAGAGCAAGTGGTAAAGCTTCATATGACACCCATTGTTGGAGGACTGTAGCATCTAATGATGAAACATGTAGCATCTCCACAGAGGAGCTCTGTCATGATTGTAGCAGGTTTACTAACACGTTATTTATATTAGCTGTGTTGACTATGACGTTACTTTAGCTAATATGGTGACAACAATGCTGTGTGTAGTAGTTATGAAATGGTTTGGTTTGGAAAGGTTTTTTCTCCTGGTCACCTACAGCTGACGTCCACAAGCGAAGGGAAAAGGTGAGCGTATTGACGTGAGAGGAAATACAACGTGGCAGTTGTCAAAGTGAACTGTGTTTACGCGTCATCAGGGGTGAATTCATTCAGCCGATTCTGTTGACAAACGTTTCTTAAACAGAACAAAACCGGGATAAACATACCTGAATTTGTCCAATAGAAACTCTATTTCAGCTAGATGCAGGCGAGAGTGTGCAAGGCAGTATTGAATGTGTCACTGTCACCTCAAATGTTTCTCTCGACCAGTGTGTACCTACATTCTAAATGTTCATTCATAGGCAGGTTGTAGCAACCTTATGATGGGTATAGGGAAAATGTTAGTATCATGTAGTAGCCGAAACCTATTGCTGTTACATTGAACAGGGTGAATGGAATATGATTGACAGTCATCTAATATGCTGTAATAGAAATAAGGCCATGAATAAACAAATCGTCCTGCCTCATCTTAAACGGCACTGACCGCCACTGTTTGGGTGGTGGACCTTTCTTGGGAAACTGTTGAGCTGGAAAACCCAGCAACTTTGCAGTTCTTGACACAAACCGATGAGCCTGGCACGTACTACCATACCCCATTCAAAGACACTTAAATATGTTGTCTTCCCCATTCACCCTCTGAATGGCACACATGCACAATCCATGTCTCATGTCTCAAGGCTTAAAATTCCTTATTTAACCTGACTCCTCCCCTTCATCTACACTGATTGAAGTGTATTTAACTAGTGACATCAATAAGGGATCATAGCTTTAGCCTGGATTCACCTGGTCAGTCTAAGTCATGGAAGGAGCAGGTGTTCTTAATGTTTTGTCAACCAGTGTATAGCACTACAGATAATCAAGTGCTATTTGCATGTGATGCATTTGCTCTATTGTTTACAGGATGATTTGTATCTTATAGAGCGTGGCTTTAAGGGAAAAGTATGGTCACATCTAGATAAAAAGGAATGTGAAAAATGAACAGAGTATTAACACAAATGTGTTTTAACACACTACCAATTCGAAGAAGTATTTATTAATCATCCACATATTCATATTAAGCTTCTACGTCTGTGTACAGGAACGTATTATTTGTAAGACGTAAGAGAAAATATATCAGCTTATTGTTAAATTATTATGACGTTCTTTCCAATTCAAAAGTGTAGTAACTGTTGTTTCCAAAATGCGCTACCCACTCCAGTCAGCAGATGGCGATGTGCGTCTTTCAGGTGATGCTTCTTGTGTGACGTATAATGGACTCGACGGGACGCTTCTTCAGGAACAACAAGGCGCCTACTCTTTCAACCACCTCGGTAGCTTGCTAGCCAACATGAAACTGATAGATTGATTCTGTAGACCATGTTAATGTACATTAGCTAATCTCAGTGTTTTAAACAAATTTCGATTGACGTATCTACTGGTTAACTTTAACATAATGTGCTTGTTCAATTTGCAAACTTGTTAAACATTGATACTGAGCCTAGCACTAGGCTAGTCGCTAATGCTATCAAACTAGCTAGCTAACGTCCCTGACCATGAGCTCACTAAACTACTCCTCCCTTGCTAATGAAGAGGGGGTCTGCTGTATGGAGAAAGAATCTTTCAGAATGAAAAATGAGGAAGAAGAGGTTGTTATAGTGAAAGAAGAGAAATAACCTTTTAGAGAGGAGGAGGATGCTATCTCAATAAAGGTGAAGGAGGAAGACGTTTTGGGAGTGAAAAAGGAGGAGACAGAAGATCCGATTTACACCAGTGAGTACTGTCTTAACAGGGACACAAACTATGCAGTTGTTGAACTAATGTGGGGTTTTTAAGGGGCATTCTACTGAAGTTCTACACTTGAATATGTTGTTCAGTACTGTGGGAATTGTTAAAGGGTCGATCTGCCATTGGTTCATATATTTTTGGGACTTTTCAATTAGATGTATTGAATTTTCCATGTGGTCTATATTAAAGTTCCCCTCATCTAGTATAACAGTCTTTTAAAATTCAATATTGGTGCATATGTTCTACTTAAAATATCAAAAAAGGCACCCATTTTGTGGAACGACCCTTTTACATTTGCATCACAAATATTTTTTTAGGAAATCAAGATGAAAGTGGCCATTTTAGGCCCTTTTTAGACATATTCATGCCTCTTGTAAGACTCTGTGATTGCAATAGAAGATCAATAGTTTACGATCTGTTTGATGTCCTCGTTCACACAGGAGAGAGACATGACTATTGTGGATCCTCTGGGGAGCCTCAACAACATCCTGATGCTGACGAGGCAGAGAAGAGTCTCTCCAGAACAGAACACCAGATGGTACATTTCGGTCTGGTCTAGCATACAGCTTGCTCTATCTGAGACTGGGCTGGATTTCTGTAAATCACTTTATGACAACCGTTACATCAGCAGCCATAATGATATGTGTCTGTGTCTCCTCTTTATGGTTACCAGGACAACGCTAGCCCTTCCACCCTCCCGGAGTCCCCGTGTCGTACCTCTCCCGGTAGCACCTTACTGCTGGGTATTGAAGAGGTTATCTGTGCTGCTGGTGGACTGCAGGAAAACAACGGGGCTGAGTGGAACTGTGAGAGGAGGAGAAGAGAAGAAAGGATCAGATTTGACACATCAAAGTAAGTGCTGTAGTTTAGTTTGAACAAATACAATAGATCTGCCCACTGGTATCTGTTACCAGGACAACCAGCAGAGTTCTGTTAGTTGACAGGAAGATAGACTGGTGGATATGGATGTTATGAATATCATAATACTGAAAAAGGTTACTGCCAATGAAAAGAGAGAAACCAATAGATCATATAAAACCTTGATGAAAGTTAGCTTTAGAGAGAAAGTTTCAAGATGATCTGATGTAAGGTGCTTGTTTTACAAAACCTTTTTCTCAAAACATTATGGATGTTACATTGTCTGTCCCAGTCAACCCCCCTATCTTTACAAGACTCTAGAACACACAAACTAAACTCCAGACACTTCAATGTGGTCTGTATTGCTTCATTAACATCTGATCTACACAACTTGTTAAAAAAAGGAAATACCTAGATTCTTCAAATATTATAGTCTTAAAGGAGGCCTGTAACATCTAATGATGAAACATTATGGAGTCTTGAAGGAGGACTGTAGCATCTACAGATTAAACATTATGGAGTCTTAAAGGAGGACTGTAGCATCTAATGATGAAACATTATGGAGTCTTAACTTCTCTAGGGTCGTTCGGGCGTGAACGTCCCACCATGCCAACAGCCAGTGAAATTCCAGGGCGCGAAATTCAAAACAACAGAAATCTCATAATTAAAATTCCTCAAACATACAAGTATTATACACCATTTTGAAGATACACTTCTCGTTAATCCAACCACAGTGTCCAATTTCAAAAAGGCTTTACGGCTAAAGCACAACATATCATTATGTTAGGACAGAGCCTAGTCACAGAAAGCATTCAGCCATTTTCCAACCAAAGAGAGGTGTCACAAAAAGCAGAAATAGAGATGAAATTAATCACTAACCTTTGACGATCTTCGTCAGATGACACTCCCAGGACTCAATGTTACACAATACATGTATGTTTTGTTCGATAAAGTTCATATTTATATCCAAAAACCTCCGTTTACATTGGCGCCATGTTCAGAAATGCTTCCAAAACATCCGGAGAAATTGCAGAGCCACAAACAGAAATACTCATCATAAACTTTGATGAAAGATACATGTTTTACATAGAATTAAAGATAAACTTGTTCTTAATGCAACCGCTGTGTCAGATTTCAAAAAAGCTTTACGGCAAAAGCACAATATTCAATAATCTGAGTACAGCGTTCAGCCACCAAAGCAAGCCATACAGTTACCCTCCAAGTTGTGGAGTCAACAAAAGTCAGAAATAGCATTATAAATCTTCACTTCCCTTTGCTGATCTTTGTCGGAATGCACTCCCAGGACTCCCACTTCAACAAGAAATGTTTGTTTTGTTCGATTACGTCCATATTTATGTCCAAATACCTCCGTTTTGTTTGCGCGTTTAGTTCACTATTCCAAAGGCACAATGCGCGAGCGCAAAATCCAGACGAAAAGTCAAAAGAGTTCCATTACAGTTCGTAGAAACATGTCAAACGATGTTTACAATCAATCCTTAGGGTCTTTTTTATCTTAAATCTTCAATAATATTCCAACCGGACAATAGCGTATTCTTTTCAGAGGAAAAAAAAGGAACGTCGTGACCGCGCAGTAAACAGCTCATTGGCCTCAGCCTCGTCCACTTCTAGAAACAGCTCTTATTCGACCCCCTTCCACAATATAAGCCTCAAACAACTTTCTAAAGACTGTTGACATCGACTGGAAGCCTTGGGAAGTGCAATCTGGCCCCATAGACACTGTATATTTGATAGGCAATCACTTAAATGAAAATACAAACCTCAGATTTCCCACTTCCTGATTTGTCTCAGGTTTTCGCCTGCCATATGAGTTCTGTTATACTCACAGACATTATGTTAACAGTTTTGGAAACTTTTGAGTGTTTTCTATCCAAATCTACTACTTATATGCATATCATATCTTCTGGGCCCGAGAAGCAGGCAGTTTAATTTGGGCATGCATTTCATCCAAAATTACGAATGCTGCCCCCTACCCTAGTGAAGTTAATGCGTTTGAGCCAATCAGTTGTGTTGTGACAAGGTAGGGGTGGTATACAGAAGATTGCTCTATTTGGTAAAATACCAAGTCCATATTATGACAAGAACAGCTCAAATAAGCAAAGAGAAATGACAGTCCATTATTACCTTAAGGACCACCACAGGAATGACCCAGAGTTACTTCTGATGCAGAGGATAAGTTCATTAGTTACCAGCCTCAGAAATAGCAGCCCAAATACAGTTGAAGTCGGAAGTTTACATACACCTTAGCCAATTACATTTAAGCTCTGTTTTTCACAATTCCTGACTTTTAATCCTAGTAAAAATTCCCTTTCTTAGGTCAGTTCAGATCACCACTTTATTTTAAGAATGTGACATGTCAGAATAATAGTTGAGAGAATTATTTATTTCAGCTTTTATTTCTTTCATCACATTCCCAGTGGGTTTAGAAGTTTATACACTCAATTAGGAGGCCCATTCCTCCTGACAGAGCTGGTGTAACTAAGTCAGGTTTGTAGGCCTCCTTGCTCTCACATGCTTTTTCAGTTCTGCCGACATATTTTCTATAGGATTGAGGTCAGGGCTTTGTGATGGCCACTCCAATACCTTAAATTTGTTGTCCTTAAGCCATTTTGCCCCAACTTTGAAAGTATGCTTGGGGTCATTGTCCATTTGGAAGACCCATTTGCGACCAAGCTTTAACTTCCTGACCTATGTCTTGAGATGTTTCTTCAATATATTCACATAATTTTAATTCCTCATAATGCCATCTTTTTTGTGATTTGCACCAGTCCCTCCTGCAGCAAAGCACCCCCACAACATGATGCTGCCACCCCCGTGCTTCACGGTTGGGATGGTGTTCTTCGGCTTTCAATTCTCCCCCTTTTTCCTCCAAACATAACAATGGTCATTTTGGCCAAACAGTTCTATTTTTGTTTCATCAGACCAGAGGACATTTCTCCAAAAAGTACAATCTTTGTCCCCATGTGCAGTTGCAATCCGGAGTCTGGCTTTTTTATGGTGGTTTTGGAGCAGTGGTTTCTTCCTTGCTGAGCAGCCTTTCAGGTTATGTCGAAATAGGACTTGTTTTACAGTGGATATAGATACTTTTGTATCTGTTTCCTCCTGCATCTCCACACGGTCTGTTCTGAGATTGATTTGCACTTTTTCGCACCAAAATACGTTCATCTCTAGGAGACATAACGCGTCTCCTTCCTGAGCGGTATGACGGCCGCGTGGTCCCATGGTGTTTATACTTGCATACTATTGTTTGTACAGATGAACGTGGTACCTTCAGGCATTTGGAAATTGCTCCCAAGGATGAACCAGACTTGTGGAGGTCTACAATTTTGTTTCTGATGTCTTGGCTAATTTATTTAGATTTTTCCATGTTGTGAAGCAAAGAGGCACTGAGTTTGAAAGTAGGCCTTTGAAACATACAGTGAATTTTAAGTGAAATAAGAAATTTGTGGAGTGGTTGAAAAACTAGTTTTAATGACTCCAACATAAGTGTATGTAAACTTCAGACTTCAACTGTATGTATTTATTTTTAAACAAGCTTTGTAAGCCTTTTCTAAAAGCTGTGAAATTGATTAAATGAAGAAAAACATTTGTGAGACTTGTGCTCCGTCAACAAAATTAATTCCATTTTCTACTTTAACTGGTCAAATAAACTCCAACATATAGACTTTACAGAACATTGTTTCATTTGGAAATGACTCACTTTTTTTGTTCATGTTTCTGACATCTGTGTGCTGCTTACAGTTTAGCTTCCTCCTCTGTCTCCATACTTGGCTCAAACTAGTGATCCTCTGCTTCTCAACACATGTGACCGCTCTCCTTGACAATGAACTGATTGAGCTATACAAAAGGTACCAGTTGGATAGCTCCATCTGTGACTTTTCAAGCTCGCTGTGGAGTGAGTTTACGGCACGTTCTCACCTCCGTTACACATGTTCAGGTTGACTTTCCCACGGAATCGACCACATACACTACCAGTCAAAAGTCAGGACACAACTACTCATTCAAGGGTTTTTCTTTATTTTTACTATTTTCTACATTGTAGAATAGTAGTGAAGACATCAGAACTATGAAATAACACTTATGGAATCATAGAGTAACCAAAAAAGTGTAAAACAATATCCCACACCGGTCAGGTAAATGGATTATCTTTGCAAAGGAGAATTTTTTGCTTTTTTACTTATTTATACTTATTTTAGGTTTTAAGGAAGTGTGTAGGTCGCAGTCTGTATCATACAACTATGAAGGTTATATATTTACAACCACCTGCTTGATAGGAATTCAGCGATGTTTGTGTCTAGAGTGTCATAGAACTGTCTAGTGTTTTGTGTTCTAACTTATAAAACAGAAATAAAAATAAGTAATGTAAACATATCAGTAATTACCAGGATGCTCTACAACATTTGTTTTAAAATCACACAAAGATTGTTTTAAATGATGAAACGTTTGAAAGCTGGCCTCAGGTTATTGAGGCATCTGATTTGGGTTAAACCTCATAACAAGGCAGTTTTATCATGTGGAGATTTCATTCTGGTCTGTCTTAAAATAAACACTGTCTTTGGCATGAGGAAAACCAAACTTGGACGAACTAAAGACGTCCAAACCAGCAAGTCGACACCTCTGCTCCCAGTGTGGCAAGTGTTTTAAACGGTTAGGGGCCCTGAAACGACATGAGAGAATACACACAGGGGAGAAGCCTTACCACTGCTCCCAATGTGGAAAGGGTTGTAGCCAATTATGCGGGCTGAAAGAACATGAGAGAATACACACGGGGGAGAAGCTTTACCACTGCTCCCAGTGTGAGAAAAGTTTTCGATGGAAAAGCTACTTGAAAACACATGAGATAATACACACAGGGGAGAAGCCTTACCACTGCTCCCAGTGTGGCAAGTGTTTTAACCGTTTATGGGCCCTGAAACATAATGAGAGAATGCACACAGGGGAGAGGCTTTACCACTGCTCCCAGTGTGGCAGGTGTTTTAACCTGTTAGGGGCCCTGAAATAACATGAGAGAATACACACAGGAGAGAAGCCTTACAAATGCTCAGACTGTGGGAAGACATATTACTCATCACAGTCACTTAAAAGACATGTGAGAATCCACACATGAGAGAATACTTACTTCTAGTGTGAATATTGATATTTTACATCAAATTGACTTAAATTCATCAGAGAACTTACACAGTGCTCTAATTGTCTTATGTTGTTGACTGAGAATGTGTTTACTTGTTTGTACCATATGAAATTAAATGGTACAAAGTATACTCAAACATATATTTTTATGTTATTATTAGAAAACATGAATTGAATATAGAGTAAATCAGATTCCATGGGTTTAAATGGTCCTTTTTTAAACTCTGTGTTTGTGTTTATCTGGGTGTCTTTCCTCCAGCACTACAGATAATCAAGTGATATTTGGATGTGATGCATTTGTTCCATTGTTTACATTTGCATTGTTGGTCCACTGATGATTTCATGAAATGAAAATGTTCACAGACTCTGTAATGCAAAATGTTAATTGTATGTGTCCACATATCTGCGTATGTGACTAACCTTGTGAAACTATCCTATTATAATCTCCTGTTCCTGGGAGTATCATCCTGCGTTGCAAACCAGCTGCACCTGTGTTCTTGTATGAATAAAGTCCCTCCCAGGAACAGGAAACTATAAAGATATGTGCTCATCACCCAATGCTTCGGAATTCAGACTGTCTACACTGCGCTGTGTAACTGTTATTCTCTCTGAGCTCAGAAATAAAGAATCTTGGTTTTACTTGGACTCCAGCAGATCCTTATTTTATAATATCCACCACAACTCTCCCACAGATTGCTGTTTATCATTGTCTCAATGAAGAGTTCTTTGTTTTCCTTTCCTGGGGGCATTTACAAGCCTCCCACTGGTTGAATAAACTTTGTTTCCACGTCATTTCAACAAAACAAATCCATGTGATGATGTTTGATCAATGTGGAAAACTGATTGGATTTGTAAAAAGCCATGAACATCAGGTATTTTTTATTTTTCACTTAACTGGCAACCTAAATCCAATGACAGGTGACATTTTGTGTTGATTTAATGTTGAATTCACTTTAGTTGACGACTCAAAGAAATGTAAATAGAAACTAGACGTTCAACACGTCTGTGCCCAGTGGGCTGGTTTGAATACGTGGCAGCTGTTGGATCAATATCCACCTTAGTAGCTAAGTTACCATGTAATTTGCGCCAGATTTCCATGTGAATATTCTCAAATCTGCATAAAACAATATACACATTTTCCCATCAGAAATGTTTGCATCAACCAGACTTATTGTGGATAAAAGGCTTTGCGTTATGACGTAGTGCACAAGAAGAATAACGTTTGCTGTTAAATTCCAATGTACAGAATGAAAAATACAAGTTAAATTGGTTTCCATCACATTTTCAACTCTCCTGATGGTTTTAAAAACTTGTGTAAAATAGAAAACGTGCTCTTGTCCCGTCAGTGTCCCGTCAGTGTGAGCCTGCAGCTCACATATACAGTGATGGTAGGCTACCTACATGATGAGATTATTATGGATGAGAGAGATATTATTTTATTTGTCAAATGGCAGAATAAGACCATGTCACCAGAATAAGACCCTCAAAATGTATTGGAAAGGAGCATCAAGCTCATCACATGCAATTTCACCACCCTGTTAAGTTCATAACTTATTTTGTCTGTAGCCTAATAAACTGCATGGTTTCCCAAGTCGTAGAGGGAGGACCACACAACATATCATCACGTGACTCCAAGTTAAATAAGATGTGATGGTTAGTATATAAATATTTGTGGATTTCTTGCTCATACATTTTTACTGACACAAAAAGACCCCACCATGTCAAACAAACTAACAAATTGTCTATCTGCATTAATAAAAGTGTACAGGCATATCCTGTTTCCGTCATCCCGGTCATTACTTTTGAAATGGTTGGATCAATGTCCACCTTCATGATATGGATGAAGCCTGATTTGGAATGTCTGAGTAGTTCTATCTGATGTCATAATACACTCTGATAGTGATCCATTTGCTCCATTGTTTCCATGTCAGTTGGTTCCTCTCCTGTCAACATGGGGCTCCTGCTGCAGGTAGCCTAGCGGTTACTAGTGTTGGGCCAGTAACCGAAAGATCTCTGGTTTAAATCCCAAAGACAACTAGGTGAAAAATCTGTCAATTTGCCCTTGAGGACAGCAGCAGCAGGAGCCTCATGTTTCTCCCATTCTTCTCTGCAGATCCTCTCAAACTCTGTCAGGTTGGATGGGGAGTGTCACTACAAAGCTATTTTCAGGTCACTCCAGAGATGTTAAATCGAGTTCAAATCCAGGCTCTGGCTGGGCCCCTCAAGGACATTCAGAGACATCTCCCAAAGCCACTCCTGCATTGTCTTGGCTTTGTGCGTAGGTTCGTTGTCCTATTGGAAGGTTAACCTTTGCCCCAGTCTGAGGTCCAGAGTGCTTTGGAGCAAGTTTTCAAAAATGATCTCTCTGTATTTTGCTCCGTTCATCTTTCCCTCGATCCTGACGAGTCTCCCAGTCTATGCCGCTGAAAAACATCCCCACAGCATGATGCTGCCAACCCCATGCTTCACCGTAGGAATGGTGCCAGGTTTCCTCCAGACGTGACCCTTGGCATTCATCAGACCAGAGAATTTTGTTACTCATGGTCTGATAGTCCTTTAGGTGCCTTTTGGCAAACTCCAAGCTGGCTTTCATGTGCCTTTTACTGAGGAGTGGCTTCCGTCTGGCAACTCTACCATAACGTCCTGCTTGGTGGAGTGATGCAGAGATGGTTGTCCTTCTGGAAGGTTCTCCCATCTCCACAAAGGAGCTCTGTCAGAGTGACCATTGGGTTCTTGGTTACCTTCCTGACCAAGGCCCTTCTCCCCCGATTGTTCAGTTTGGCCGGGCAGCCAGCAGTAGGAAGGGTCTTGGTGGTTTCAAACTTCTTCCTTTTAAGATGATGGGGACCTTCAATGCTGCAGAAATGTTTTGGTACACTTCCCCAGATCTATGACACAATCCTGTCTCGAAAGGAGTATATCACATCAAATACAGGCTACTTAAAGTTCTTGAGAGAACACACATATGCTCGTACTCTCATTTAAAAAAAAAAAAAAAGAATTGTGCTTTTGGTCATGCAATATTTTCTTCATATATATATACACTGATCATACCAAACATTTGGAGAGAAATAAACATCCTAATATGGACTAGGTACCTCCTCCTTTTCCCAATACAAAACCTAGGAGGCTTATGGTTCTCAAGGCTTCCATAGAATTAAACAGTAATTATGACAACTTCCGGTGGACATCCTCCAACCTATCAGAGCTCTTTCAGCATGAACCTTCTCCGCTGTGCAATATGGTTTCCGAGCTGGTCATGGGTGCACCTCAACCCCGCTCAAGGTACTAAACGATATCATAACCGCCATCGAGAAGAGACAATACTATGCAGCCGTATTCATGGGTTGGCACCCCCCATTGGGTTGTGCCATGGCGAAGATCTTTGTGGGCTATACTCGGCCTTGTCTCAGGATGGTAAGTTGGTGGTTGAAGTTTTCCCTCTAGTAGTGTGGGGGCTGTGCTTTGGCAAAGTGGGTAGGGTTATATCCTGCCTGTTTGGCCCTGTCCGGCGGTATCATCGGATGGGGCCACAGTGTCTCCTGACCCCTCCTGTCTCAGCCTCCAGTATTTATGCTGCAGTAGTTTATGTGTCAGGGGGCTGGGTCCGTCTGTTATATCTGGAGTATTTCTCCTGTCTTATCCGGTGTCCTGTGTGAATTTAAGTATGCTCTCTCTAATTCTCTCTTTCTCTCTTTCTTTCTCTCTCTCGAGGACCTGAGCCCTAGGACCATGCTTCAGGACTACCTGGCATGATGACTCCTTACTGTCCCCAATCCAGCTGGCCGTCCTGCTGCTCCAGTTTCAACTGTTCTGCCTGCGGCTATGGAACCCTGACCTGTTCACCGAACGTGCTACCTGTCCCAAACCTGCTGTTTTCAACTCTCTAGAGACAAATGTTTCTTAAACAGAAAAAAACGGGATAAACATACCTGAATTTGTCAAATAAAATCAAACTTTATTTGTCAAATGCGCCAAATACAACAAGTGTAGACCTCACAGTGAATTGCTTACAAGCCCTTAACTAACAGTACAGTTCAGGAAGAGTTAAGAAAATGAGCAAATGACCAAAAGTAAAAAATTATAAAAAGTAACGCAATAAAATAACAATAACAAGGCTATATACAGGGGGTACTGGTACCGAGTCAATGTGCAGGGGTACAGGTTAGTCGAGGTAATTTGTACATGTAGGTCGGGGTGAAGTGACATTTCATAGATAATAAACAGCAAGTAGCAGCATTGTACAAAACAAATGGAGGGTTAATGTAAATAGTCCAGGGGGCCATTTGATTAATTGTTCAGCAGCCTTATGGCTTATGGGGGTAGAAGCTGTTAAGGAGCCTTTTGGTTCTAGACTTGGTGCTCCGGTACCGCTTTACGTGCGGGAGCAGAGAAAACAGTCTATGACTTGGGTGACTGGAGTATCTGACAATTTTTTGGGCTTTCTTTATAATTGTCCTGGATGGCAGGAAGCTTGGCCCCAGTGATGTTCACTACCCTCTGTAGTGCATTACGGTCAGATGCCGAGCAGTTGCCATACCAGGCGGTGATGCAACTGGTCAGGATGCTCTCGATGGTGCAGCTGTAGAACTTTTTGAGGATCTGGAGACCCATGCCAAATCTTTTCAGTCTCCTGAGGTGGAAAAGTTGTTGTCGTGCCCTCTTCACGACTGTCTCGGTGTGTTTGGACCATGATAATTAGTTGGTGATGTCTTCAAGACTGTCTCTCACCTAAAAAACATATCTCGACCTGTGTGCACCTACGTTCTAAACTTTCATTCATAGGCTAGGTTGTAGCAATCTCATGATGGGTATAGGGAAAATGTTAGTATCATGTAGTAGCCGAAACCTATTGCTGTTACATTGAACAGGGTGAATGGAATATGAATGACAGTCATCTAATATGCTGTAATGGAATTAAGGCCATGCTCATGAAAAAAACTAATCGTTCTGCCTCATCTTAAACACCACTGTTTGGGTGGTGGATGATTCTTGGTACACATGGGAAACTGTTGAGCTGGAAAACCTCAGCAGCGTTGCAGTTCTTGACACAAACCGGCGCCTGGGACCTACTACCATCCCCCGTTCAAAGACACTTAAATATGTTGTTTTCCCCATTCACCCTCTGAATGGCACACATACACAAGCCATGTCTCATTTGTCTCAAGGCCTAAAATGCGTTATTTAACCTGTCTCCTCCCCTTCATCTACACTGATTGAAGGGGATTTAACTAGTGACATCAATAAGGGATCATAGCTTCCAGCCCCAGCTAACACACCAGACTCCAATAATCACCTAATCATAATCTTCAGTTTAGGATGCAGTTTGATTAATCAGCTGTGTATCATCCTGTTGACATCATTTCTTCATTTCTTATAGTCTATAATTATATCTGCCCTGGATTTCCTAAACTCCAGAAAGCGTTCATTTCTACTCTTAATTGCCTTTAAAATGTTATCATTTATCCACGGTTCAGCTCTTTGCTAAATTCAAACCTTTTTTTACTGGAGTCTGCTTATCTACCACATGTAAAAACATTGATCTAAAATTGCCCCGGGCATTCACCACCTCATTGCTTTTCAATACAGCAGACCAGTCCAATTTGTTCAAACAATTAACAAATAATATCTGCACTATAATTCTTCATAGCCCTCATATTTTGATTGACTTATGACAATTAAAAACAGTTTTCTGAACATTCCTACTCCAGAAAATGATGGAATGATCACGGAGCCCATAGTTTACAAGCCCACTGTTTGATATCCTGGATCCGACACCAACACAAGGGTCAATGATGGTTTGGGTAGAAGGACAGAACCTGCTGGGCTCATTAATCAGCTGGTAGGAAGCAGATTACAACCATTCTGAAGAGTTTTAAAAGTAGCGAGGTCCTTTTCCAGCATATCTGTATTCTAATCACCAGTAACAATAACCTCAGATTTACCAAAGTGTGTTCAGTTGGAACAAGTTTCCTCCAACAATTCATACAACTTGTACTGGTCTGGTGGTCTATAACAGGTTACAACTATAATAGGTTGACATTTTGGCAAATAAAAATGTCCAACCACACAGCTTCAATCTCGTCATGGTTTAAATCTGATCTAATATCTGATCTTACATAAATACAAACTCCACCTGCCTTGGCGATTGCGGTCTCTTGTAATTAATACATCATTTTAAACTTCAATCTCAGTGGGGTGTTTTTTATCGAACCATCCAACCATGTTTCGGTAAAGCAAAGCACTCCCACCTTACAGTTACTAGAGAGTAGGCGAAGTTCCTCAATCTTAGGAAGAAGACTTCTAACGTGGAGATGAAGGATGTGTCGTCCTCTCGTGGAAAACACCTTTTCTAGAGTCAAGTTCTCCTCCTCTGTTGGAACTGTCAGCTGAAATGGCTTGTGATGACTCCATGCAGTCCAATAGAAACAATGAAGCTCCTTCCAGGATTCGCGCATTTGAAAGAGATGGTCGTTGCTCCCTTCTGATCCTCTCTGTTATAGCGAATGGATTAATCGCTAGAAAACGGGCCCTGATGAACATCTCCAGACAGTAACAGACTGGGGTCCTGATGAACATCTCCAGACAGCAACAGACTGGGGTCCTGATGAACATCTCCAGACAGCAACAGACTGGGGTCCTGATGAACATCTCCAGACAGTAACAGGCTGGGGTCCTGATGAACATCTCCAGACAGCAACAGACTGGGGTCCTGATGAACATCTCCAGACAGCAACAGACTGGGGTCCTGATGAACATCTCCAGACAGCAACAGACTGGGGTCCTGATGAACATCTCCAGACAGTAACAGGCTGGGGTCCTGATGAACATCTCCAGACAGCAACAGGCTGGGGTCCTGATGAACATCTCCAGACAGCAACAGGCTGGGGCTCTGATGAACATCTCCAGACAGCAACAGGCTGGGGTCCTGATGAACATCTCCAGACAGCAACAGGCTGGGGCCCTGATGAACATCTCCAGACAGCAACAGGCTGGGGCCCTGATGAACATCTCCAGACAGCAACAGGCTTATTTAAGTGCCTTTGAACGGGGTAGTAGGTGCCAGGCGCACCGTTTTTTGACAAGAACTGCAACGCTGCTGGGTTTTCCAGCTCAACAGTTTCCCATGTGTACCATGTGTTCCCATTTTGTTTTTCATGAGCATGGCCTTATTTCTACTACAGCATATTAGATGACTGTCATTCATATTCCATTCACCCTGTTCAATGTAACAGCGATAGGTTTAGGCTACTACATGATACTAACATTTTCCCTACCCATCATGAGGTACCTTCAACCTAGCTTATGAATGAAAGTTTACAACGTAGGTGCACACAGGTCAACAGAAAAATGTGAAGTGACAGACCGTGACAAATTCAATACCACCTTGCACACTCTTGCCTGCATCTAGCTGATATAGGGTAACCATTAGTCAAACCGTTTCAAACAAGCGATTCTATTGGACAAATTCAGGTACAGTTGAAGTCGGAAGTTTACATACACTTAGGTTGGAGTCATTAAAACTTGTTTTTCAACCACTCCACAAACTTCTTGTTAACAAACTATAGTTTTGGCAAGTCAGTTAGGACATCTACTTTGTGCATGACACAAGTAATTTTACCAACAATTGTTTACAGACAGATTATTTCACTTATAATTCACTCTATCATAATTCCAGTGGGTCAGAAGTTACATACACTAAGTTGACTGTGCCTTTAAACAGCTTGGAAAATTACAGAAAATGATGTCATGGCTTTAGAAGCTTCTGATAGGCTAATTGACATCATTTGAGTCAGTTGGAGGTGTGAATGTATTTCAAGGCCTACCTTCAAACTCAGTGCCTCTTTGCTTGACATCATTGGAGTGGCCATCATAAAGTCCTGACCTCAATCCTATAGAAAATGTGTGGCCAGAACTGAAAAAGCGTGTGCAAGCAAGGAGGCCTACAAACCTGACTCAGTTACACCAGCTCTGTCAGGAGGAATGGGCCAAAATTCACCCAACTTATTGTGGGAAGCTTGTGGAAGGCTACCCGAAACGTTTGACCCAAGTTAAACAATTTTAAAGGCAATGCTACCAAATACTAATTGAGTGTATGTAAACTTCTGACCCACTAGGAATGTGATGAAAGAAATAAAAGCTTAAATAAATCATTCTCTCTAATATTAATCTGACATTTCACATTCTTAAAATAAAGTGGTGATCCTAACTGACCTAAGACAGGGAATTTTTTACGAGGATTAAATGTCAGGAATTGCGAAAAACTGAGTTTAAATGTATTTGGCTAAGGTGTATGTAAATTTTCGATTTCAACTGTATGTTTATTCCGTTTTTGTTCCGTTTAAAGTAACGTTTGTCAACAGAATCGGCGGAATGAATACACCCCTGATCAGGCATAAACACAGTTCACTTTCATAACAGCCACGTTGTATTCCTTCTCTCCTCCTCTCACCTTTTCCCTTTGCTTCTGGACTTCAATGCACAACACATCAGCTGTATGTGACCAGGCGAAAAAACCTTCCAATCCAAACCATACCATAACTGCAACACACAGCCTACATCATTGCCACCTTATTAGCTAAAGTAATGTCATAGTCAACATAGCTAATAGAACTAACGCGTTAGTAAACCTGCTACAATCATGCAGTAATGTTACATTGTACAGTCAGTAAGTAGTTTAGCATTTACATTGGAGGGCCCCGGTGGCAATAAATTAGTAAAACCAAAAGCTTGCCTTGACTTGGAAGAGTTCCAGTGTTGTGTTGGATAGTCATAGCCAGCTAGCTAACATAGCACTCCTCTGTTTGAGCTGGGTGTTTGAGTAGGCTAATCTAGCTAACTGCATTTGCTTAAATTGAAAGTGGAAAATAAATGATCAAATCTCTCTCTCTCTCTCTCTTCTCCTTCATTTTGGAATAAATGAATTTGTTCAAAACTGTTCAACTATTGTCTTTTTCTCTCTTTTAGTCAACTACTCACCACATGTTATACACTGCAGTGCTAGCTAGCTGTAGCGTATGCTTTCAGTACTAGATTCATTCTCTGATACTTTCATTGGTTGGACAACATGTCAGTTATTGCTGCAAGAGCTCTGATAGGTTGGAGGACGTCCTCCGGAAGTTGTCATAATTACTGTGTAAGTCTATGGAAGGGCTTGAGAACCACGAGCCTGCTAGGTTTTGTATTGAAGTCAATGTACCCAGAGGAGGATGCAAAATACTATGTTTTAATCAATTATTTGGTGATGTAATTATATTGAGTATAGTTTTATCTAAAATGGATAACTTTTGAAATGTTTTACCATTTTTATTTTTCTGAAAATCACTCAGGAGGATGGGGTTCCCCTTCCTCCTCTGAGGAGCCTCCACTGCACCCAAAGAACCTCCAGACAATTTGACACAATTGTGGGAAGCACTGTCGTCAACTTGGGCCAGCTTCTCTGTGGAACGCTTTTCGACACCTTGTAGAGTCCATGCCCCGACGAATTGAGGCTGTTTCCTGGGGGAAAAGGGGAGGGTCCAACTCCATATTAGGAAGTTGTTCCAAATGTTTGGTATAATCAGTGGATATATCTGCCATTTAGCAGACACTTTTAACCAAAGGGATTTTCAGTAATGTGTGCAAACACTTTACATATGGGTAGTCCCAGGAATCAAACCCACTACCCTGGTTTTACAAGCACCATACTTTACCAACTGAGCTACAGGACCACAAGGAATGATTAAGGAATGACGCAGATAAACATGCACACACACACACGCTGTGGGGATGTTTTTCAGGGGCAGGGACTGGGAGACTAGTCAGGATTGAGGGAAAGATGAACAAAGCAAATTTATTTTTATTTCTAATCCCAGCACTCGTCCCTGCAGGAGGCCTTTTGCCTTTTGGTAGGCCGTCATTGTAAATAAGAATTTGTTCTTAACTGACTTGCTTAAATAAAGGTTAAATAATAAATTAAATAAACATTAAATACAGAGAGATCTTTGATGAAAACCAGGGCGCTCAGGACCTCAGACTGGGACAAAAGTTCACCTTCCAACAGGACAATGACCCTAAGCACACAGCCAAGACAATGCAGAAGTGGCTTCGGGACAAGTCTCTGAATGTCCTTGAGTGGCCCAGCCAGTGCCCGGATTTGAAACTGATCAAACATCTCTGGAGAGACCTGAAAATAGCTGTGCAGCGACGCTCCCCATCCAACCTGACAGAGCTTGAGAGGATATGCAGAGAAGAATGGGAGAAACTCCCCAAATACAGAAGTGCCAAGCTTGTAGCGACATACCCAAGAAGATTCGAGGCTGTAATGGCTGCCAAAGATGCTTCAACAAAGTACTGAGTAAAGGGTCTGAATACTTATGTAAATGTTATATTTCAGTTAATTATAAAATACATTTGCAAAAATGTATAAAAACCTGTCTTTGCTTCGTCGTTGTGTGTAGATTGATACATATGAAAGGAGCAAAGCCCAGGTAAAAAGTTAAAACCCACCTCAATCTTCTGATAACCGAACACTGGGTTTTATTTTTCTGAGGGACAATTACACAAATGTTTATGCAAAAGACACACCAGAATGACTGTCCAAGAATTGTTGAGTGTTCCTAGGGGGTCTGTTCTCAGTCCTGACTTAAATCTGCTGACGAATCTGAGGCAAATCAGGTTTAAATATCACTGTCCATCAATTAGCCATTTTGACAACAAAAAAATTGTTTACACAAATATTAGCATCATAGCTCTTATTGCAGGACTCTTATTTGGGAAATCTTCTCCCCAGTCAACCTATTGTGTTCATTGAACATTCATATTGGACTGTAGCAGCTAGCTAACTGGCTACTGATCAACCTATTGTGTGTATTGAACATTCATATTGGACTGTAGCAGCTAGCTAACTGATCAACCTATTGTGTGTATTGAACATTCATATTGGACTGTAGCAGCTAGCTAACTGGCTACTGATCAACCTATTGTGTGTATTGAACATTTATATTGGACTGTAGCAGCACAGCTAACTGGCTACTGATCAACCTATTGTGTGTATTGAACATTCATATTGGACTGTAGCAGCTAGCTAACTGGCTACTGATCAACCTATTGTGTGTATTGAACATTTATATTGGACTGTAGCATCACAGCTAACTGGCTACTGATCAACCTATTGTGTGTATTGAACATTCATATTGGACTGTAGCAGCTAGCTAACTGGCTACCGATCAACCTATTGTGTGTATTGAACATTCATATTGGACTGTAGCAGCTAGCTAACTGGCTACCGATCAACCTATTGTGTGTATTGAACATTCATATTGGACTGTAGCAGCTAGCTAACTGGCTACCGATCAACCTATTGTGTGTATTGAACATTCATATTGGACTGTAGCAGCTAGCTATCTGGCTACTGATCAACCTATTGTGTGTATTGAACATTCATATTGGACTGTAGCAGCTAGCTAACTGGCTACCGATCAACCTATTGTGTGTATTGAACATTCATATTGGACTGAAGCAGCACAGCTAACTGACTACTGATCAACCTATTGTGTGTATTGAACATTCATATTGAACAGCTTTACCTGTAGAGTAGCACCACCACCCATCAGCCCAATCTCTTCTTGACGTCAAAGCTGCAGGGTATTGTTGGTATAGTTTTTGATGAATAATAATTCAAATTGTGAAAATAGAAGTGTACAATTTATATATATATATATTTAATCAACTTTAAGATACTGTTTGCCTCTATGCAGATGTAGAAGCTGAATAAGAATATACATTATCAATAAATAGTTGATTGTTCTTTTTTCACATCATACTAAGAATACTGAGCCACAACCTGTAAATGTGACCATACTATTCCTTTAAAGCCCCTCTGTCAGATATAAATCATCAGAGTGGAAAACCAACTGACATGGAAACAATGGAGCAAATGGATCACTATCAGAGTGTATTATGACATCATATAGAACTACTCAGACATTCCAAATATCACTTGACTATCAGAGGGGTGTATTATGACATCATATAGAACTACTCAGACATTCTAAATATCACTTGATTATCAGAGGGGTGTATTATGACATCATATAGAACTACTCAGACATTCCAAATCAGGCTTCATCCATATCATGAAGGTGGACATTGATCCAACCATTTCAAAAGTAATGACCGGGATGACAGAAACAGGATATGCCTGTACACTTTTACTAATGCAGATAGACAAGTTGTTAGTTTGTTTGACATGGTGGGGTCTTTTTGTGTCAGTAAAAATGTATGAGCAAGAAATGGCGGTGGAAACTCATTCATCCACAAATATTTATATACTAACCATCACATCTTATTTAACTTGGAGTCACGTGATGATATGTTGTGTGGTCCTCCCTCTACGACTTGGGAAACCATGCAGGTTATTAGGCCTACAGACAAAATAAGTTATGAACTTCACAGGGTGGTGAAACTGCATGTGATGAGCTTGATGCTCCTTTCCAATACATGTTGATGGTCTTATTCTGGTGACATGATGATTGATGCTTGGCTGCCATTTGACAAATAAAATAATATCTCTCTCATCCATATTAATCTCATCATGTAGGTAGCCTACCATCACTGTATATGTGAGCTGCAGGCTACAGTGCACGGGACAAGAGCACGTTTTCTATTTTACACAAGTTTTTTAAAACCATCAGGAGAGTTGAAAATGTGATGGAAACCAATTTAACTTGTATTTTTCATTCGGTACATTGGAATTTAACAGCAAACGTTTTTCTTCTTGTGCACTACGTCATAACGCAAAGCCTTTTATCCGCGATAAGTCTGCTTGATGCAAACATTTCTGATGGGAAAATGTGTATATTGTTTTATGCAGATTTGAGAATATTCACATGGAAATCTGGCGCAAATTGCATGGAAAAATCCAACACCTGCCACGTATTCAAACCAGCCCACTGGGCACAGACGTCAGTTCAACATCTAGTTTCTATTTACATTTCTTTGATTCGTCAACTAAAGTGAATTCAACATTAAATCAACACAAAATGTCACCTGTCATTGGATTTAGGTTGCCAGTTCGTGAAAAATAAAAAATACCTGATGTTCATGGCTTTTTACAAATCCAATCAGTTTCCCACATTGATCAAACATCATCACATGGATTTGTTTTGTTGAAATGACATGGAAACAAAGATTATTCAACCAGTGGGAGACTTGTAAATGACCCCAGGAAAGGAAAACAAAGAACTCTTCATTGAGACAATGATAAACAGCAATCCGTGGGAGAGGTGTGGTGGATATTATAAAATAAGGATCTGCTGGAGTCCAAGTCAAACCAAGATTCTTTATTTCTGAGCTCAGAGAGAATAACAGTTACACAGCGCAGTGTAGACAGTCTGAATTCCTGAAGCATTGGGTGATGAGCACATATCTTTATAGTTTCCTGTTCCTGGGAGGGACTTTATTCATACAAGGATGCAGGTGCAGCTGGTTTGCAACGCAGGATGATACTCCCAGGACCAGGAGATTATAATAGGGCAGTTTCACAAGGTTAGTCTGTGGTGGTTAATTTCTGTATTACCAAATGAGGAGAGACAAACTTCACACACCAACCAGAGTTATACTTAAACTACATCTTTAATAATAAGATCTTTGCAATGACTTTCAACAATTCACTATTTCTAATGAACCGTGGAGAGTGGCAACACAATGGCTACTGAGATCTTTTATAGCAAAGATCCACCCCCTAGTCGACATAAACCACAGATATTAGGAACAGTTTACAAAGTGAGACTTTATAATGAGAAAGGAGTATCCCGTAGCCAGATAGCATTCGCTATATTTTATCATTCAGTTTGGTCCCTAAGACGAGGTTCTAATCTCTTTCCTGGTACTTCATAGCACAAAAACACCAACTCATCCAATGGCATAACTCAATTGTCAACTCTAGATACTCCCATCTCAAGTAAAACCCCTTCTTGACCCCACTCCTGGACAAGCTCACTTGGTTCCCCATTAATCACACCATCCCTTCACATAGTTTAACAGATACATTCACATATGAAGACAATGTTCCCTCATGTCCTCTTCCCTTCCTGATATTCTGCATAGCACCAGGGACATGTGAAAGACAAGCCTGACCTCTCCCCTCTCTGGGACCCAGGTGACTGAGCCCCAGCTGAGGGAAGAAGTGCAACTGCCAACACCAGAGTCGGAATGGATACATTTTAATAACAAGTATATCACATGAGCATATTATGCAGATAAGACATCTTAATTATCTATGTTACCCAACTAATTCTGATTCATCCACCACAAGTCACATACTCAGATATGTGGACACATACAATTAACATTTTGCATTACAGTCTGTGAACATTTTCATTTCATTAAATCATCAGTGGGCCAACATTGTAAATGTAAACAACGGAACAAATGCATCACATCCAAATATCACTTGATTATCTGTAGTGCTGGAGGAAGACACCCAGATAAACACACACAGAGTTTAAAAAAGGACCATTTAAACACATGGAATCGGATCTACTCAATATTCAATTCATGTTTTCTAATAATCGCATAAAAATTGACCATTTAAAACAGAAGGAATCTGACCTACTCTATATTCAAACTGACAAACTCCATATTCAATTCGTGTTTTCTAATAAAAACATACAAATATATGTTTTAGTATACTTTGTACAATTCAATTTCATATGGTAAAAACAGGTAATCATTATCAGTCAACAATATAAGACAATGGGAGCACTGTGTATGTTCTCTGATGAATTTTAAGTCAATATGACGTGAAATATCAATATACACGCTAAGAGAAGTAATTTCTCTCTCCTGTGTGTATTCTCTAATGACCTTTAAGTGACTGTGATGAGTAATGTTTTCCCACAGTCTGAGCTTTTATAAGCCTTCTCCTCTGTGTACTGTCTCATTTGTTCTTTCAGTCGTGCAAAACCTTTCCACACTGGGAGCAGTGGTAAGGATTCTCCCGTGTGTGTTCTCTCATGTCGTTGTAGGTCCCTTAACTGGTTGAAACACTTTCCACACTGGGAGCAGTGCTAAGGCTTCTACCCAATGTGTATTCTCTCATGTTTTTTCAGGTAGGCTTTCTGGTTGAAACGCTTTCCACACTGTGAACATTGGTAAGGTTTCTCCCCTGTGTGTATTCTCTCATGTCGTTTTAGGTCCCCTAACTGGTTAAAACACTTGCCACACTGGGAGCAGTGATAAGGCTTCTCCCCAATGTGTATTCTCTCATGTATTTTCAGGTAGCTTTTCTGGTTAAAACTCTTTCCACACTGTGAGCATTGGTAAGGTTTCTCCCCTGTGTGTATTCTCTCATGTCGTTTTAGTTCCCCTACCTGGTTAAAACACTTTCCACACTGGGAGCAGTGAAAAGGCTTCTCCCTTGAGTATTTTCTCGTGTTGGTTCAGGTGTCCTTTCCTTTTGAAACTCTTTCCACACTGGGAGCAATGGTAAGGCTTCTCACCAGTGTGTATTCTCTCATGTTGTTTAAGCTCCCATAACTGGTTAAAACACTTTCCACACTGGGAGCAGTGATACGGCTTCTCCCCTGTGTGTATTCTCTCATGTCGTTTTAGGTCCCCTAACTGGCAAAAACACTTTCCACACTGGGAGCAGTGAAAAGGCTTCTCCCTTGTGTGTATTTTCTCGTGTTGGTTCAGGTGTCCTTTCATTTTGAAACTCTTTCCACACTGGGAGCAATGGTAAGGCTTCTCCCCAGTGTGTATTCTCTCATGTTGTTTAAGCTCCCATAAGAAGTAACAACCCTTTCCACACTGGGAGCAGTGGTACGGCTTCTCCCCTGTGTGTCTTCTCTCATGTCGTTTCAGGTCCCCAAACTGGTTAAAACACTTTCCACAGTGGGAACACTGTCTTGCTGGTTTGGACCTCCCTGGCTCTGGTTCCTCTGAGTCTGGTCTTTCTCCTGCCAAAGACAGTGTTTAAAAAAAATAGAGACCTGAATGAAACCTCCACATGATAAAACGGCCTTGCTTCGAGGGTAAATCCTAATCAGATCCCTCAATAACCTGAGGCCAGTTTTAACAATCTTGGTGTGATTTTAAAACAAATGTTGTAGAGCTTCCTGGTAATTACTGATAATATGTTTACATTACTTATTTTATTCATTCTGTTTTACAAGTCAGAACACAAAAAACTAAACAGTTCTAGGACACTGAAGACACAGACGTCGCTAGATTCCAATTGAGCAGGTGGTTCTAAATATATAACTTCCATAGCTGTATGATACAGAATGTGAACTACACACTTCCTTAAACATAAAATAAGTAAATAAGTAATTTTAAGTGGAAGTCCAAAACTTGTTTTTACGTCGAAGACACAAAGCACATCAGTAACATCTCCCCGTTGTGGAAAGGGTTCGACACCTGCTGTTTAAATGGACCAATATCTTATTTATACGTTCACAGATTTTCAACATTTTGAAACATGTCATATTTTGGGTAAAGTAAAAAAATAAGGTGAAATATTTGGGTAAATGTTCCTAAAACTGATAGTTACGACAATGAACAAAAATATAAACACAAGTGTTGGATGTTTCATGAGCTGAAAAAAAAAAGATTGCAGAATTTTTAACATCCCAGTTAGTGAACATTTATTCTTTGCCAAGATAATCAATCCACCTGACAGGTGTGGCATATCAAGAAGCTGATTGAACAGCTTGATTATTACACAGGTGCACCTTGTCAATAAATAAAAGGCCACTCTAAAATGTGCAGTTTTGTCACACAACAATGCCACAGATGTCTCAGAGGGAGCGTGCAATTGGCATGCTGACTGCAGGAATGTCCACTGGAGCTGTTGCCAGGGAATTCAATGTACAGTACCAGTCAAAAGTTTGAACTCACCTACTCATTCAAGCGTTTTTCTTAATTTTTTACTATTTTCTACATTGTAGAATAATAGTGAAGACATCAAAACTATTAAAAAACACAAACGGAATCATGTAGTAACCACAAGTGTTAAACAAATCAAAATATATATTAGATTCTTCAAAGTAGCCACACTTTGCATTGATGACAGCTTTGCACACTCTTGGCATTCTCTCAACCAGCTTCACCTGGAATGCTTTTCCAACAACAGACTTGTAGGAGTTCCCAAATATGCTGAGAACTTGTTGGCTGCTTTCCCTTCACTCTGCGATCCAACTCATCCTAAACCATCTCAATTTGGTTGAGGTCGGGGGATTGAGTAGGCCAGGTCATCTGATGCAGCACTCCATCACTCTCCTTCTTGGTCAAATAGCTCTTACACAGCCTGGAGGTGTGTTGGTCATTGTCATGTTGAAAAACAAATGATAGTGGGACTAAGCCCAAACCAGATGGGATGGCATATCGCTGCAGAATGCTGTGGTAGTCATGCTGGTTAAGTGTGACTTGAATTCTAAATAAATCACTGACATTGTCAACAGCAAAGCACCCGCACACCATCACATCTCCTCCTCCATGCTTCACGGTGGGAACCACACATGCGGAGATCATCCGTTCACCTCCCTCACATCTCACAAAGACATGACGCTCGGAACCAAAAATGTCAAATTTGGACTCATCAGACCCAAGGACAGATATCCACCGGTCTAATGTCCATGGCTCGTGTTTCTTGGCCCAAGCAAGTCTCTTCTTCTTATTGGTGTCCTTTAGTAGTGGTTTCTTTGCAGCAATTCGACCATGAAGGCCTGATTCACACAGTCTCCTCTGAACTGATGATGTTGAGATGTGTCTGTTGCTTGAACTCTGTGAAGCGTTTATTTGGGCTGCAATTTCTAAGGCTGGTAACTCTAATGAACTTATGCATCAGAAGTAACTCTGGGTCTCCCATTCCTGTGGTGGTCCTTAAAGTAATGATGGACTGTTGTTTCTCTTTGCTTATTTGAGCTGTTCTTTTTTTTTATTTTTTTTTTTTATCCCATTTTCTCCCCAATTTTCGTGGTATCCAATCGCTAGTAATTACTACCTTGTCTCATCGCTACAACTCCCGTACGGGCTCGGGAGAGACGAAGGTCGAAAGCCATGCGTCCTCCGAAGCACAACCCAACCAGCCGTACTGCTTCTTAACACAGCGCGCCTCCAACCCGGAAGCCAGCCGCACCAATGTGTCGGAGGAAACACCGTGTACCTGGCCCCCTTGGTTGGCGCGCACTGCGCCCGGCTCGCCACAGGAGTCGCTGGAGCGCGATGAGACAAGGATATCCCTACCGGCCAAACCCTCCCTACCCCGGACGACGCTATGCCAATTGTGCGTCGCCCCACGGACCTCCCGGTCGCGGCCGGCTGCGACAGAGCCTGGGCGCGAACCCAGAGACTCTGGTGGCGCAGTTAGCACTGCGATGCAGTGCCCTAGACCACTGCGCCACCCGGGAGGCCCATTTGAGCTGTTCTTGACATAATATGGACTTCGTCTTTTACCCAATAGGGCTATCTTCTGTATACCACCCCTACCTTGTCACAACACAACTGATTGGCTCAAACACATTAAAACCTGTTATGGCTAGGGGTTCCGCTAGCGGAACGTTTCGACAACATCCGGTGAAAGTGCAGAGCATGAAATATATATATTTTTATAGGAAATATTTAACTTTCATGCATTCACAAGTGCAATACACCAAATTCAATTTTAACTTCTTGTTAATCTAGCCACCGTGTCAGATTTCAAAAAGGCTTTACGGCAAAAGCAAACCATACGATTATCTGAGGACAGCACCCCATCAAACAAACACATGACAATCATATTTCAACCCGCCAGGCGCGACACAAAACGCAGAAATAACGATATAATTTGTGCCTTATCTTTGACGAGCTTCTTCTGTTGGCACTCCAATATGTCCCATAAACATCACAAATGGTCCTTTTGTTCAATTAATTCCGTCGTTATATCTCCAAAATCTCCATTTATTTGGAGCATTTGATTCAGAAAAACACCGGTTCCAACTCGCCCAGCATGACTACAAAATATCTAATAAGTTACCTGTAAACTCTGCCCAAACATTTCAAACAACTTTCCTAATCCAACTTTAGGTATTTTAATACGTAAATAATCAAGAAAATTTAAGAAATTAAGAAAAACAACGTGAAGCGCGTGACCTGGAGCGCGCATCAAAACATTAGAGAGCACAAGGCTGGACCCTCGTTCTGAAAAGCCGTACCTCTTCATTTCTATAAAGAAAAACATCAACCAATTTCTAAAGACTGTTGACATCTAGTGGAAGCAATAGGAACTGCAACCAAGTGCCACAGAAATCTATGTTCCCATAGAAAAACAATTGAAAACAGAGTCACCTCAACAACAAAATAATCCTCCTGGATGGTTTGTCCTCTGGGTTTTGCCTGCCAAATAAGTTATGCTATACTAACAGACATTATTTTAACAGTTTTAGAAACGTTATAGTGTTTTCTGTCCAAATCTACCAATTATATGCATATCCTAGCTTCTGGGCCTGAGTAGCAGGCAGTTTACTTTGGGCCGCTTTTCATCCAGACGTGAAAATACTGCCCCCTATCCCAATTAAGGAAAGAAATTCCACAACTTAACTTCTAAAAAGGCACATGTTAATTGAAATGCATTCCAGGTGGCTACCTCATGATGCCACAGTTCTCCTTTAAGACTCCATAATGTTTCATCATTAGATGCTACAGTCCTCCTTTAAGACTCCATAATGTTTCATCATTAGATGCTACAGTCCTCCTTCAAGACTCCATAATGTTTCATCATTAGATGCTACAGTCCTCCTTTAAGACTCCATAATGTTTCATCATTAGCTGCTACAGTCCTCCTTTAAGACTCCATAATGTTTCATCATTAGCTGCTACAGTCCTCCTTTAAGACTCCATCATGTTTAGAATGTGTCTGGAAGCGCTACTCTATCTATTCTACTCTTATCCTTTCGGTTTTTATAATATTTAATAATATTAATAATGTTATAATAGGTAATAACTAACTTTAATAACTAGGGTTAATACCTGCCTGGCTCCCCAACAAAATCTTTATCTTTACCCCCCTCTAACAATACCGCTACAGAATTAGCATAGTAGGCCATGTAATTTAAGGTAATCTGAAATATTTAGGACTAACTTATTCCTTGCCACCCATTCTGAAACTAACTGCAGCTCTTTGTTAAGTGTTGCTGTCATTTCAGTTGCCGTGATAGCTGACGTGTACAGCGTTGAGTCATCCGCATACATAGACACACTGGCTTTACTCAAATGTCGTTGGCATGTTGTTGGTAAAGATTGAAACAAGCAGGTGCCAAACAGCTGCCCTGGGGAATTCCTGATTCTACCTTGATTTTGTTGTACAGGCTTCCATTAAAGAACACTCTCTGTGTTCTGTTAGACAGGTAGCTCTGGGGCGGCAGGTAGCCTAGTGGTTAGAGCGTTAGGCCAGTAACCAAAAGGATGCTGGATCGAATCCCCGAGCTGACAAGGTAAAACTCTGTTGTTCTGCCCCTGAACAAGGCGGTTAACCCACTGTACCTAGGCTCTTAACTGACTTGCCTAGTTAAATAAAGGTAAAATAGAAATTAAACACCGGTGACGTGTCATTGCTGATTTTTTTAAACCAAAATTTAATTGAAGATGCTCCAAAGATTTTTACAATCATTCTTTATGTCATTTATCTTTGTTTAAAAAAAAGTATATTATTTACATCAACAACATAGGAATCACTACAAAACGTATTGTATGACCTCTTTTACACAATATTAGGCCCAGCCTTTGGAACTGTGGTTTTCCTAGACATGGCTACTATATTGTGATCACTACATCTGATGGATCTGGATACTGCTTTCAAACACATTTCTGCAGCATTAGTAAAGATATGATCAAAACATGTTGATGATTTCATTCCTCTACTGTTTGTAACTACCCTGGTAGGTTGACTGATAACCTGAACCAGGTTGCCAGCACTGGTTACAGTTTGAAGCTTTCTCTTGAGTGGGCAGCCTGATCACAGCTTTCCTCCAGTATTAGTGAATTAATTAACAGTGTCTGGAGTTTAGTTTTCCTGTTCTACAGTCTTGTAAAGATAGGGGGGTTGACTGGGACAGGCAATGTAACATCCATAATATTTTGAGAAAACGTTCTTGAAAAACGAGCACCTTACATAGGATCATCTTATAACTGTCTCTCTAAAGCTACCTTTCATCAAGGTTTTATATGGTCTATTGGTTTCTCTCTTTTCATTGGCAGAATCCTTTTCCAGTGTTATGATATTCATAACATCCATATCCCCCAGTCTATCTTCCTGTCAACTAACAGAACTCTGCTGGTTGTCCTGGTAACAGATACCAGTGGGCAGATCTATTGTATTTGTTCAAACTAAACTACTTACTTTGATGTGTCAAATCTGATCCTTTCTTCTCTTCTCCTCCTCTCACAGTTCCACTCAGCCCCGTTGTTTTCCTGCAGTCCACCAGCTGCACAGACAACCTCTTCATACCCAGCAGTAAGGTGCTACCGGGAGAGGCACGACATGGGGACTCCGGGAGGGTGGAAGGGCTAGCGTTGTCCTGGTAACCATAAAGAGGGGACACAGACATATATCATTATGGATGCTGATGTCATTGTTGTCATGAAGTGCTTTACAGACACCCAGCCCAGACCCAGATACAGCAAGCTGTATGCTAGACCAGACCAAGCTGTACCATCTGGTGTTCTGATCTGGAGAGATTCTTCTCTGCCTCGTCAGCATCAGGATGTTGATGAGGCTCCCCAAAGGATCCACGATAGTCACGTCTCTCTCCTGTGTGAACGAGAACAGCAAACAGACGGTACACTTATGACCATCTATTACAATCAAGAGGCATGAATATGTCTAAAATGGCCTTTTTCATCATGATTTTGTCAAATATTGTTTATGTTGCAAATGTATAGGGTCAATTCCAATTCTCTCCACTGGGATTCTCTGCCTCTAACCCTAATACAGGGGCCAAGTCACTGGCTTACTGGTGCTCTTTCATGCCGTCCCTAGGAGGGGTGCGTCACTTGAGTGGGTTGAGTCACTGACGTGATCTTCCTGTCTGGGTTGGTGCCCCCCCCTTTGGTTGTGCCGTGGCGGAGATCTTTGTGGGCTATACTCAGCCTTGTCTCAGGATGGTAAGTTGGTGGTCGAAGATATCCCTCTAGTGGTGTGGGGGCTGTGCCTTGGCAAAGTGGGTGGGGTTATATCCTTCCTGTTTGGCCCTGTCCGGGGGTATCATCGGATGGGGCCACAGTGTCTCCTAACCCCTCCATTCTCAGCCTACAGTATTTATGCTGCAGTAGTTTATGTATCGGGGGGCTAGGGTCAGTCAGAATTTAAGTATGCTCTCTCTAATTCTCTCTTTCTTTCTCTCTCTCGGGGGACCTGAGCCTTAGGACCATGTCTCAGGACGACCTGACATGATGACTCCTTGCTGTCCCCAGTCCACCTGGCCGTGCTGCTGCTCCAGCTTCAACTGTTCTGCCTGCGGCTATGGAACCCTGACCTGTTCACCGGACGTGCTACCTGTCCCAGACCTGCTGATTTCAAATCTCTAGAGACAGCAGGAGCGGTAGAGATACTCTTAATGATCGGCTATGAAAAGCCAACTGACATTTACTCCTGAGGTGCTGCACCCTCTACAACTACTGTGATTATTATTTGACCATGCTGGTCATTTATGAACATTTGAACATCTTGGCCATGTTCTGTTATAATCTCCACCCGGCACAGCCAGAAGATGACTGGCCACCCCTCATAGCCTGGTTCCTTTCTAGGTTTCTTCCTAGGTTTTGGCCTTTCTAGGGAGTTTTTCCTAGCCACCGTGCTTCTACACCTGCATTGCTTGCTGTTTGGGGTTTTAGGCTGGGTTTCTGTACAGCACTTTGAGATATCAGCTGATGTACGAAGGGCTATATAAATACATTTGATTTGATTTAGAATGCCCCGTTAAAACAATACATTAAATCAAGAACTTCATAGTGCCCCTGTTTTTAAGACAGTACTCACTGTTTGTAATCTGATCTTGAGCCTCCTCCCTTTTCACTCCCAAAACGTCTTCCTCCTCTTTTATTGAGATGGCCTCCTCTTCCTCTTTTACTCTAAAAGGTTCTTCCTCTTCTTTCACTAGATTCTCTTCTTTCAATGTTATGGCATCTTCCTCCTTTTTGATTCTGAAAGCTTCTACCTCCACCTCTTCCACTTTGACAACCTCTTTCGCATATTCCTCTTTCACTGTAATATCATCCTCTTCTTCTTTCAATGAGATAGCCTCCTCTTCCTCCCTTTTCATCCTGAAAGCTTCTTCCTCTCCTTTCATCAGAGCTTCTTTCTCCGTCGAGATTAGTGAGCTCATGTTCCGGGCGATTAGCCTAGTGCAGTATCAATTTAACACATTAGCTAATTTAACAAGCAATCTACGTTTCAATGAACTAGTAGATATGTAAACAGAATTGTGTTTAAAACACTAAGAATAATATACACAAGATTTGTTTTAAACGCTTCAATGTTTCGGTTTAATGTTCGCTAGCAGCCCTCATCCTCCACATACAACACCCGTTCTGCCAGTCACATTCTGTTAAAGGTCCCCAAAGCACACACATCCCTGGGTCGCTCCTCTTTTCAGTTCGCTGCAGCTAGCGATGGGAACAAGCCGCAAAAAACACTCAAACTGGACAGTTTTATCTCCATCTCTTCATTCAAGGCCTCAATCATGGGCACTCTTACTGACAGTTGTGGCTGCTTCGTGTGATGTATTGCTGTCTCTACCTTCTTGCCTTTGTGCTCTTGTCTGTGCCCAATAATGTTTGTACCATGTTGTGCTTCTACCATGTTGTTGTCATGTGGTGTTGGTACCATGTTGTGTTGCTACCATGTTGTTGTCATGTGGTGTTGGTACCATGTTGTTGTCATGTGGTGTTGGTACCATGTTGTGTTGCTACCATGTTGTTGTCATGTGGTGTCGCCACCATGTTGTTGTCATGTTGTGTTCCTACCATGTTGTGTTTCCGCCATGTTGTGTTGCTACCATGTTTTTTTCACGTGGTGTTGCAACCATGGTGTGTTAGTACCATGTTGTGTTGCTGCCATGTTGTGTTGCTACCATGTTGTTGTTATGTTGTGTTGCTACCATGTTGTTGTTATGTTGTGTTGCTACCATGTTGTTGTTATGTTGTATTGCTACCATGTTGTTGTCATGTTGTGTTGCTACCATGTTGTGTTGCTGCCATGTTGTGTTGCTACCATGTTGTGTTGCAACCATGTTGTGTCGCTACCATGTTGTTGTCATGTGGTTTTGCTACTATGTTGTTGTCATGTGGTGCTTCTACCATGTTTTTGTCATGTGATGTTTCTACCATGTTGTTGTTATGTGGTGTTTCTACCATGTTGTGTTGCTACCATGTTGTTGTTATGTGGTGTTGCTACCATGTTGTGTTGCTACCATGTTGTTGATATGTGGTGCTGCTACCATGTTGTGTCGCTACCATGTTGTGTTGCTACCATGTTGTGTTGCTACCATGTTGTTGTCATGTGGTGTTGCTACCATGTTGTTGTTATGTGGTGTTGCTACCATGTTGTTGTCATGTTGTGTTGCTACCATGTTGTCATGTGGTGTTGCTACCATGTTGTTGTTATGTGGTGTTGCAACCATGTGGTGTTGCTGCCATGTTGTGTTTCTACCATGTTGTTGTTATGTGGTGATGCTACCATGTTGTGTTATGTGGTGATGCTACCATGTTGTTGTTATGTGGTGTTGCCACCATGTTGTTGTTATGTGGTGTTGCCACCATGTTGTGTTGCTACCATGTTGTTGTCATGTTGCTACATGTAATAATAACATGTATGATTTATATAAAGTTCTTTAGTAAAAAACATTAGTGACATAATTTTGTATTTAATATTACATAGTAAACTTTAATAATTGTAATATGTATGTTTAAATGACTGTACTAAAGTTTTTGAATAAAATAAAATGTTCGAAATAAATGTAATTTACTTTCAATGAATTTAAATCTCTCCCTCTGTCTCACCCCTTGGCTGGAAATGTTAAACGTCAAGAAGATGTGAATCTAGGGGGAACTATATGTACAGGGGAACTATATGTACACAAAATAACTAACAACCTGGACCCCCAGGTGTCTTTCAAAACATATGTTTTACTAACGACCTAAACAGATCATTTTTACCCTTTTAAAAATAGTTATGGGGGAGGTCCGGGGGATGTCTCTGTCTTTGAAAGGGTCATTGTAATCTTTAAGATGTCCCCTTTACTGATGACCTAAACAAATACATTTTACCCCCCATAAAAGACTGTCCGAGGGATGTCTCAGTCAACCCCCCCAAAATAAGCCCCAGAGGCCTCACACCATCCTCTTTGAAAGGGTCATTGTACTCTTTAACTATGCTTCCTTTACTGACGACCTAAACAGATCACTTTTACCCTTTAAAAAGTAGTTGTCAGCTGTCCAGATGTAATGGTCAAGAGGTCGTGAACCTAGAGGGGCCCTTGCACACATGTTGTGTTTAGGTAAACATTTTCTTTTTATGAAGGAATAAATGATTGAGAGGATATAGACCACAAATAAAAGATAATTGTATTCTTAACGATGTGCCCTTTACTAATGACTTAAACAGATCATTTTACTCCATGAATAACCTTTTACTGCAGGGGGCTAAATCAGGGGCCTTCAATGCTGCAGAAATGTTTTGGTACCCTTCCCCAGATCTGTGCCTCAACACAATCCTGTCTCGGAGCTCTATGGACAATTCCTTCAACCTCATGGCTAGGTTTTTGCTCTGAGATGCACTGTCAACTGTGGGACGTTATATAGACAGGTGTGTGCCTTTCCAAATCATGTCCAATCAATTGAATTTACCACAGGTGGACTCCATTCTAGTTGTAGAAACATCTCAAGGATGATCAATGGAAACAGGATGCACCTGAGCTCAATTATGAGTCTCATATAGCAAAGGGTCTGAATACTTATGTAAATAATTTTTTTGTGTTTAAAACATTTGCAAAAATGTATAAAAAACTTGTTTCCGCTTTGTCATTATGGGGTATTGTGTGTAGATTGCTGAGGAAATTGTTTCATTTAATACATTTTTTAATAAGGCTGTAACATAACAAAATGGGAAAAAGTCAAGGGGTCTGAATACTTTCCAAAGAAACTGTAAGTGATTGAGGAGAGAGCATAATTGCTATATTCTAATTAAAATCATTGACCCATAAGGGAACATATGACCAAAGCAATGCGTGACCCATACAGAATTAAAAAAATATGAATCTCAATGAGAAATATAATTAAATAAACAAACGTTTGCATAACCAAAGACATGAAAACTGGTAGGGAACATTGTATTTAGCTAGGATTTCATATGGCCAGGAAGGTTACTGAGAATAACAATAGACAATAGTTAATGTTGCTAGTTTAGAGATGAAGATTAGTGAAGGTTCATCAATGTTAAAGATGTTTTTATTTTGACGTGGAAACAATGTTTATTGGAAAGTAAAACAAAGAACTCTTCATTGAGACAATGATAAACAGCAATCCGTGGGAGAGTTGAGGTGGATATTATAAAATAAGGATCTGCTGGAGTCCAAGTCAAACCAAGATTCTTTATTTCTGAGCTCAGAGAGAATAACAGAGTTTGGTATTTTATTAGGATCCCCATTAGCTGTTGCAAAAGCAGCAGCTACTCTTCCTGGGGTCCACACAAAACATGACACATAATACAGCACATCAATAGACAAGAACAGCTCAAGGACAGAACTACATACATTTTGTAAAAGGCACACGTAGCCTACATATCAATGCATACACACAAACTATCTAGGTCAAATAGGGGAGAGGGGTTGTGCCGCGAGGTGTTGCTTGGTCTGTTTTTTGAAACCAGGTTTGCTGTTTATTTGAGCAATATGAGATGGAAGGAAGTTCCATGCAATAAGGGCCCTATATAATACTGTACGCTTTCTGAATTTGTTCTGGAAACTTGGGGACTGTGAAAAGACCCCCGGTGGCATGTCTGGTGGGATAAGTGTGTGTGTCAGAGCTGTGTGTAAGTTGACTTGTAAGAACTTGGATGATATCTGTACATTATAGGAGCACCTGTGATGACAAAAGTACAATGATTCATGTGTTGCTTTAGCTTGAGATGAAGAATCAGTGGTTGACACCTTGCAAGTGAATGAAAAGGTCAACTGTACAAAGTCAGATGTCTGCGTGTTGAAACTATATTTTAGTTAACAGATGGATAAAGGGAACTAAGAGTTCCTGTTGATACTATGTTCCAGTCTTACTTCCAGTCTGACATGATAGCAATAAGGGGAAGAGTGATTGGGAAACTAACTGCCAATAACGCAATAAGCTGAACTCTGCCTGGCAGAGACATCTTTGTATTAGCAACTATTAATTATGAGCTTACATGGTGTTAAAGTTAAGGGACATCACCCTGGGCGGGGTGATCCTCAGTAGGGGATAAAAAGGGAAAACACCATCTTTTGAACTGAGTGTCTTGCTTACAAATTGCTGTAAGTGTAAACTCTGGGTTGCAATCCTTATTAAACAAACTAACCTCTGATCAAATACGTTTTCCTGTGGTCTCTTGTGTGCACATAGGGCAGAATACATAGGGCAGAATTCCCTTACAGACTACACAAACAATTTGGGATTTTCAACACATTCATGTTTCTTATAAAAGAAGAAGTGACACACTCAGTCTCTCATCAACTCTTAGCCAAGAGAGACTGGCATGCATAGTATTTATATAAGCCCTCTGATTACAATTAAGAGCAAAACGTGCCGCTCTGTTCTGGGCCAGCTGCAGCTTTACTAGGTCTTTCCTTGCAGCACTGGACCACACGACTGGACAATAATCAAGATTAGACAAAACTAGAGCCTGCAGAACTTGCTTTTTGGAGTGTGGTGTCAAAAAAGCAGAGCATCTCTTTATTGCGGCTAGACCTCTCCCCATCTTTACAACCATTGAATCTATATGTTTTGACCCATGACAGTTTACAATCTAAGGTAATGCCAAGTAATTTAGTCTCCTCAACTTGTTCAACAGCCACACAATTCATTACCAGATTCAGCTGAGGTCTAGAACTTAAGGAATGATTTGTACCAAATACAAAGCTCTTAGTTTTAGAGATGTTCAGGACCAGTTTTATTACTGGCCATCATTCCAAAACAGACTGCAACTCTTTGTTAAGAGTTTCAGTGACATCATTAGCTGTTGTTGCTGATGTGTATATGGTTGAATCATCAGCATTCATGGACACACATGCTTTGTTTAATGCCAGTGGCAGGTCATTGGTAAAAATAGAAAAGAGTAGAAGGCCTAGAGAGCTGCCCCTGCGGTAATTTACATGTTTGACATTAAGAAGCTTCCATTAAAAACCCTTTGAGTTATGTTAGATAGGTTGAAAAGCCATAGCATATACGTTTTTTCAACAACAGGTTTTGGTCAATAATATCAAAGGCTGCACTGAAATCTAACAGTACAGATCCACATTCCCACAATCTTGTTATCAATTTCTCTCAACCAATCATCAGTCATTTGTGTCAGTGCAGCACATGTTGAGTGTCCTTCTCTATAAGCATGCTGAAAGTTTGTTGTTAATTTGTTTACAGAGAAATAGCATTTTATTTGGTGAAACACATTTTTTCCAACAGTTTGCTAAGAGCTGGCAGCAAGCTTATAGGTCTGCGTTTGAACCAGTAAAGACCGCTTTACCACTCTTGGGTAGTGGAATTACTTTGGCTTCCCTCCAGGCCTGAGCAAAGACTTTCCTTCAGGCTCAGATTAAAAATATGACAATAGGAGAGGCTATAGAGACAGCTACTGTCCTCAGTAGCTTTCCATCTGTTGTCAATGCCAGGAGGTTTGTCATTATTGATCGATAACAATTTATCCACCTCTCCCACACTAACTTGACAAAATTCAATACTTGCAGTGCTTTTCTTTCATTTTTTTCCCCAAGTTCTTTTTCTATCATTCTTTATATCATTGATCTTGGCTCTATAATAAAGTTTATTATTTTTGTTGAGTTTGGTCACATAATTTCTCAATTTGCAGTACAGATGTGCATCCAGACTTATTAGCCACTCCTTTTGCCCCATCTCTTTCAAACATACAGTTTTTAAACTCCTCATCAATCCATGGAGCCCTAACATACCTAACAGTCAGTTTCTTAACAGGTACATGTTTATCAATAATTGGAAGAAGCAATTTCATATGGTAAAAACAGGTAAACACATTATCAGTCAACAATATAAGACAACGGGAGCACTGTGTATGTTATAGCAATATACACGCTAAGAGAAGTAATTTCTCTCTCCTGTGTGGATTATCTAATGACGTTTAAGTGACTGTTTGAGTAATATGAGATATGAGTAATATGTTTTCCCACAGTCTGAGCTTTTGTAAGCCTTCTCCTCTGTGTGCAGTCTCATGTGTTCTTTCAGGCTTCCTAAATGGGCAAAAGCTTTGCACCCTGGGAGGAGTGGTAAGGCTTCTCCCCTTTGTGTATTATCTCATGTTGGTTCAGGTTGCTTTTCTGGTTAAAACTCCTTCCACAATGGGAGCAGTGTTAGGCTTCTCCCCTGTGTGATTTCTCATGTTTCAGGTCCCTGGTTGAAACTCTTTCCACACTGCAAGCAGTGGTAAGGCTTCTCCCCTGTGTGATTCTCTCATGTTGTTTCAGCTCCTAAGGTTAAACTTTCCACACTGCAACAGTGGTAAGCTTCTCCCCTGTGTGTATTCTCTCATGTTTTTCAGATCCCTAAGTTAAACACTTTCCACACTGGGAGCAGTGGTAAGTTCTCCCCTGTGTGTATTCTCTCATGTTTTTCACGCCCCTAACTGTTAAAACACTTTCCACACTGGGAGCACTGGTAAGGCTTCTCCCCTGTGTGTATTCTCTCATGTTTCAGGCCTAACTGGTTAAAACTCTTGCCACACTGGGAGCACTGGTAAGGCTTCTCCCCTGTGTGTATTCTCATGAACTTTCAGTTCCTTTGTTAAAACTTTTCCACACTGGAGCAGTGGTAAGGCTTCTCCCCTGTGTGTATTCTCTCATGTTGTTTAGTCCCTGGCTAAAACTCTTTCCACACTGGGAGCAGTGGTAAGGCTTCTCCCCGGTGTGTATTCTCTCGTGTCGTTTCAGAGACCCCAACAGGTTAAAACTCTTTCCACACTGGAAGCAGTGGTAAGGCTTCTCCCCTGTATGTATTATCTCGTGTTTGTTCAGGGTTCCTTTATGGCTAAAACTCTTTCCACACTGGGAGCAGTGGTAAGGCTTCTCCCCTGTGTGTATTCTCTCATGTTGTTTCAGCTCCCATAAGAGGTTACAAACCTTTCCACAGTGGGAACACTGGTGTCCTCTTGCTGGTTTGGACGTCCCTGGCTCTGGTTCCTCTGAGCCTGGTCTTTCTCCTGCCAAAGACAGTGTGTTTTTTAAAATAGAGACCTGAATGAAACCTCCAAATGCTAAATAGGCCTTGCTACGAGATGATACTCATAGGACTTCATGTTACACAATATATGCATGTTTTGTTTGATTAAGTTCATATTTATATAAAAAAATCTGAGTTTACATTGGCGCGATAGATTCACTAGTTGCAAAAACATCAAGTGATTTTGCATAGCCACATCGTTTCAACAGAAATACTCATCATAAATGTAGATGATAATACAAGTTATACACATGGAATTACAGATATACCTCTCCTTAATGCAACCGCTGTGTCAGATTTTTTTTTTTAAATACGAAAAATAAACCATGCAATAACCTGAGACGGAGCTCAGAACAATAGCCAAATTAGCCGCCATGTTGGACACAACAGAAACCAGAAAATACATGATAAATGTTTTCTTACCTTTGATGAATTCATCAGAATGCAGTCCTAAGAATCCCAGGTCCACAATAAATGCTTGATTTGTTCGATAATGTCCATTATTTATGTCCAATTAGCTACTTTGGGATTGTTTACCAAACGAAGTCACAAAGCGTGTCCACTACCGTCCACTATAACGTGACGAAATGTCCAAAAGTTCCGTTACAGTCAGTAGAAACATGTCAAACAATGTACTGAATCAATCTTTAGAATGTTGTTAACATACATCTTGAATAACGTTCCAACCGGAGAATTTCATCGACATCAGTTGACCGAAGGAACGGAGCTCCCTCTCACGTGAACGCACATCTTCAACGCGTGATCACCTCCTGGCAGTGGTCACTAATTCCTGTCTCCTTCGGCCCCCTTCACATTAAAGTCATCAGACAAGTTCTATTGACTGTTGACATCTAGTGGAAGCCGTAGGAAGTGAAAACTCATCAATATCTCGCTGTGATTTCAATGGACCTTGGTTGAAAATCTGGCAGAAAAAATACAAACAGGAAGTGGAACGTCTCAGGTTTTTGCCTGCCATGTGAGTTCTGTTATACTCACAGACATAATTTCAACAGTTTTACAAACTTCAGAGTGTTTTCTATCCAATACTAATAATAATATGCATATATTAGCAACTGGGACTGAGGAGCAGGCCGTTTAATATGGGCACCTCTGTGCACCTTTCATCCAAGCTACTCAATACTGCCCCTTCAGCCATCAGAAGTTAAATAGTTTTTCCCCCTCGTCAATCTAAACTCAGCAAAAAAAAAGAAACGTCCTCTCACTGTCAACTGCGTTTATTTTCAGCAAACTTAACATGTGTAATATTTGTTGGAACATAACAAGATTCAACAGCAGACATAAACTGAACAAGTTCCACAGACATGTGACTAACTGAAATGGACTAATGTGTCCCTGAACAAAGGGAGGGGGGGGGAGATCAAAATCAAAAGTCACAGTCAGCATCTGGTGTGGCCACCAGCTGCATTAAGTACTGCAGTGCATCTCCTCCTCATGGACTGCACCAGATTTGACAGTACTTGCTGTGAGATGTTACCCCACTCTTCCACCAAGGCACCTGTAAGTTCCCGGACATTTCTGGGGGGAATGGCACTAGCCCTCACCCTCCGATCCAACAGGTCCCAGACGTGCTCAATGGGATTGAGATCCGGGCTCTTCGCTGGCCATGGCAGAACACTGAAATTCCGGTCTTGCAGGAAATCACCCACAGAACGAGCAGTATGGCTGGTGGCATTGTCATGCTGGAGGGTCATGTCAGGATGAGCCTGCAGGAAGGGTACCACATGAGGGAGGAGGATGTCTTCCCTGTAACACACAGCGTTGAGATTGCCTGCAATGACAACAAGCTCAGTCTGATGATGCTGTGACACACCGCCCCAGACCATGACTGCCCCTTCACCTCCAAATCGATCCGGCTCCAGAGTACAGGCCTCGATGTAATGCTCATTCCTTCCACGATAAACGCGAATCCGACGATCACCCCTGGAGACAAAACCTGCGACTTGTCAGTGAAGACCACTTTTTGCCAGTCCTGTCTGGTCCAGTGACGGTGGGTTTGTGCCCAGAGGCGACGTTGTTGCCGGTGATGTCTGGTGAGGACCTGCCTTTCAACAGGCATACAAGCCCTCAGTCCAGCCTCACTCAGCCTATTGCGGACAGTCTGAGCACCGATGGAGGGATTGTGCGTTCCTGGTGTAACTTGGGCAGTTGTTGCCATCCTGCACCTGTCCCGCAGGCGTGATGTTTGGATGTACCGATCCTGTAGGTGTTGTTACACGTGGTCTGCCACTGCGAGGACGATAAGCTGTCCGTCCTGTCTCCCTGTAGCGCTGTCTTAGGCGTCTCACAGTACGGACATTGCAATTTATTGCCCTGGCCACATCTGCAGTCCTCATGCCTCCTTGCAGCATGCCTAAGGCACGTTCACGCAGATGAGCAGGGACCCTGGGCATCTTTCTTTTGGTGTTTTTCAGAGTCAGTAGAAAGGCCTCTTTAGAGTCCTAAGATATCATAACTGTGACCTTAATAGCCTACCGTCTGTAAGCTGTTTGTGTCTTAACAACCGTTCCACAGGTGCATGTTCATTAATCGTTTATGGTTCATTGAACAAGCATGGGAAACAGTGTTTCAACCCTTTACAATGAAGATCTGTGACGTTATTTGGATTTTTTTCAAATAATCTTTGAAAGACAGGGTCCTGAAAAAAATCTGTACATTTTTTTGCTGAGTTTATTTTGTATATGTTTTATGTTGAAAAGTGTTTTTTTTTCCTCAGACATAAATAAACAACTCCAGGTGAAAGACAAAGGCCATAGCTGTAATAAAATAACAAATTAACTGGCAAAGCGAGCAACGTCATGAGTCACGTTTTGCAGCTGTTTCAGTACAGCACTACAGGGAGAGAGAGGGGGAGAGGGAAAAATCCACTGGACTAGTTTCAATGTATGGAATCACTAAGGAGTTTCTGGATTTTGGGTAAACTTCTCCTTTAAAGCATCAGACTCCATAGTAATTCATCATTAGATGCTACAGGCCTCCTTTAAGACTCCATCATGTTTCATCATTAGATGCTACAGTCCTCCTTTAACCTGTTTGGGATAGGGGGCAGCATTTTCACGTTCGGATGAAAAGCGTGCCCAGAGTAAACTTCCTGCTACTCAGGCCCAGAAGCTAATATATGCATATGATTAGATTTGGATAGAACACACACTTAAGTTTCTAAAACTGTTTGAATGATGTCTGTGAGTATAACAAAACTCATATGACAGGCAAAAACCTGAGAAAAATCCAACCAGGAAGTGGGAAATCTGAGGTTTACAGTTTTTCAACTCATTGCCACAAATGTGCATGTCTGCTCAAACGGTCAGAAACAGACTCCATGAGGGTGAAATGAGGGCCCGACGTCCACAGGTGGGGGTTGTGCTTACAGCCCAACACCGTGCAGGACGTTTGGCATTTGCCAGAGAACACCAAGACTGGCAAATTTGCCACTGGCGCCCTGTGCTTTTCACAGATGAAAGCAGGTTCACACTGAGCACATGAGCACATGTGACAGACGTGACAGAGTCTGGAGACGCCGTGGAGAACGTTCTGCTGCCTGCAACATCCTCCAGCATGACCGGTTTGGCGGTGGGTCAGTCATGGTGTGGGGTGGCATTTCTTTGTGGGGCCGCACAGCCCTCCATGTGCTCGCCAGAGGTAGCCTGACTGCCATTAGGTACCGAGATGAGATCCTCAGACCCCTTGTGAGACCATATGCTGACACATGCACATTTGTGGCCTGCTGGAGGTCATTTTGCAGGGCTCTGGCAGTGCTCCTCCTTGCACAAAGGCGGAGGTAGCGGTCCTGCTGCTGGGTTGTTGCCCTCCTACGGCCTCCTCCACGTCTCCTGATGTACTGGCCTGTCTCCTGGTAGTGCCTCCATGCTCTGGACACTACGCTGATAGACACAGCAAACCTTCTTGCCACAGCTCGCATTGATGTGCCATCCTGGATGAGCTGCACTACCTGAGCCACTTGTGTGGGTTGTAGACTCCGTCTCATGCTACCACTAGAGTGAAAGCACCGCCAGCATTCAAAGTGACCAAAACATCAGCCAGGAAGCATAGGAACTGAGAAGTGGCCTGTGGTCACCACCTGCAGAATCACTCCTTTATTGGGGGTGTCTTGCTAATTGCCTATAATTTCCACCTTTTGTCTATTCCATTTGCACAACAGCATGTGAAATTTATTGTCAATCAGTGTTGCTTCCTAAGTGGACAGTTTTGATTTCACAGAAGTGTGATTGACTTGGAGCTACATTGTGTTGTTTAAGTGTTCCCTTTATTTTTTTGAGCAGTGTACATTGTCTATGAGGTCATATTGCACTTCCTAAGGCTTCCACTAGATGTCAATAGTCTTTAGAACTTTGATTGAGGCTTCTGCTGTGAAGGAGGGGGGAATGAGAGCTGTTTCAACCAGAGGTCTGCCAGAGTGGCATGAGCTGATCAAGCACTTACAAGTGAGAGCGACCTGATTCCATTGCAATTCTAAAGACAAAGGAATTCTCCGGTTGGAACATTATTGAAGATTAATGTTAACAACATCCTAAAGACTGATTCTATACATCGTTTGACATGTTTCTACGAACTGTAATATAACTTCTTTGAATTTTTCGTCTGAACTGTCGCATGGACTTGCCCGCGCCTCGTGAGTTTGGATTTGTTTACCAAATGCGCTAACAAAAGGAGGTATTTGGACATAAATGTTGGACTTTATCAAACAAAACAAACCTTTATTGTGGAACTGGGATTCCTGGGAGTGCATTCTGATGAAGATCCTCAAAGGTAAGTGAATATTTATAACACTATTTCTGACTCCACAACATGGCGGGTATCTGCATGGCTTGTGTCTGAGCGCCGTACTCGGATTATTGCATGGTTTGCTTTTCCCGTAAAGCTTTTTTGAAATCTGACACAGCGGTTGCATTAAGGAGAAGTATATCTATAATTCTGTGCATAATACTTGTATCTTTTATCAACTTTTACATGTTTATTATGAGTATCTGTAAATTGATGTGGCTCCTGGAAAATTCGCCGGATGTTTTCGATTTTCGAACATTACTGACCATAAAGCGCCAATGTAAACTGAGATTTTTGGATATAAATATGAACTTTATCGAACAAAACATACATGTATGTGTAACACGAAGTCCTATGAGTGTCATCTGATGAAGATCATCAAAGGTTAGTGATTAATTTTATCTCCATTTCTGCTTCTTGTGACTCCTCTCTTTGGCTGGAAAATGGCTGTGTGTGTTTTGTGACTAGGCTGTCCTAACATAATTATATGGTGTGCTTTCGCTGTAAAGCTTTTTTGAAATAGGACATAATGGGTAGATTAACAAGAAGTTAAGCTTTAATTTGGTGTATTGCACTTGTGAATCTATGAAAGTTACATATTTAAAAAATAGATTTTTGAATTTTGCGCTCTGCCTTTTCAGCGGAATGTTATCTATCGAAGTTAAGACTCCATAATGTTTAGAATGTGTCTAAACAACATTATGTCCTCCATAATGTTTAGAGCGCTAGTGAACATGTATCCTTTGCCAAGATAATCCATTCACCTGACAGGTGTGGCATATCAAGAAGCTGATTAAACAGCGTGATTGTTACACAGGTGCACCTTGTGCTGGGGACAATAAAAGGCCACTAAAATGTGCAGTTTTGCCACAACACAATGCCACAGACGTCTCAAGTTTTGAGGAAGCGTGCAATTGGCATGCTGACTGCAGGAATATCTACTGGAGCAGTTATCAGAGAATTGAATGTTAATTTCTCTACCAGAAGCCGCCTCAAGCTTTATTTGAGAATTTGGCAGTACATCCAACCGGCCTCACCACTGCAGACCACATATAACGACGCCAGCCCAGGACCTCCACATCGTCTGAGACCAGCCACACGAGTTGTATTTCTTTCTGTGATAAAGCCCTTTTGTGTGGAAAAACTAATTCTGATTGGCTGTTCTGGGTTATGCCCTCCCAGGGCCACCAATGGCTGCCCCCCTAGCCAGTCATGTGAAGTCCAAGTGCCTCATTAATTAATTTACACCGACTAATTTTCTTATTTGAACTGTAAATCGTTGAAATTGTTGCATTAATATTTTTGTTCAGTATTTTTAGAGTGTCTTCGGAAAGTATTCAGACTCCTTGACTTTTTCCTGAGGTACAGCCTTATTCTAAAATGTATTCAATTGTTTTTTCCCCCCTCATCAATCGACACACAATACCCCACAATGACAAAGCAAAAATGTTCAATTTTTCCCCCAAATTTATTAAAAATAACAAATTTAAATATCACATATACATAAGTATTCAGACCCTGTACTTTGTTGAAGCACCTTTGGCAGCGATTACAGACTAGAGTCTTCTTGGGTATGACGAACACACCTGTATTTCGGGAGTTTCTCCCATTCTTCTTTGCAGATCCCCTCAAGCTCTGTCAGGTTGGATGGGGAGCGTCGCTACACAGGATAATCAATGGAAACATGATGAACAGCTCAGTTTCGAGGCTCATAGCAAAGGGTCTGAATACTTATGTAATAAAAACAACGTGAAGCGCGTGACCTGGAGCGCGCATCAAAACATTAGAAAGCACAAGGCTGGACCCTCGTTCTGAATAGCCGCACCTCTTCATTTCTATAAAGAAAAACATCAACCAATTTCTAAAGACTGTTGACATCTAGTGGAAGCAATAGGAACTGCAACCAAGTGCCACAGAAATCTATGTTCCCATAGAAACCAATTGAAAACAGAGTCACCTCAACAACAAAATAACCCTCCTGGATGGTTTGTACTCTGGGTTTTGCCTGCCAAATAAGTTATGCTATACTCACAGACATTATTTTAACAGTTTTAGAAACATTATAGTGTTTTCTGTCCAAATCTACCAATTATATGCATATCCTAGCTTCTGGGCCTGAGTAGCAGGCAGTTTACTTTGGGCCGCTTTTCATCCAGACGTGAAAATACTGCCCCCTATCCCAATTAAGGAAAGAAATTCCACAACTTAACTTCTAAAAAGGCACATGTTAATTGAAATGCATTCCAGGTGACTACCTCATGATGCTACAGTTCTCCTTTAAGACACCATGCTACAGTCCTCCTTTAAGACTCCATAATGTTTTATCATTAGCTGCTACAGTCCTCCTTTAAGACTCCATAATGTTTCATCATTAGACGCTACAGTCCTCCTTTAAGACCCCATTATGTTTAGAATGTGTCTGGAAGCGCTACTCTATCTATTCTACTCTTATCTTTTTGGTTTTAATAATATTTAATAATAATAATGTTATAATAGGTAATAACTAACTTTAATAACTAGGGTTAATACCTGCCTGACGCCCCAACAAAATCTTTATCTTTACCCCCCTCTAACAATACCGCTACAGAATTAGCATAGTAGGCCTTGTAACTTAAGGTTACCTGAAATATTTAGGACTAACTTATTCCTTGCCACCATTCTGAAACTAACTGCAGCTCTTTGTTAAGTGTTGCTGTCATTTCAGTTTCCGTGGTAGATGACATGTACAGTGTTGAGTCAACCGCATACATAGACACACTGGCTTAACTCAAATGTCATTAGCATGTTGTTGGTAAAGATTGAAAAAAGTAGGTGCCAAACAGCTGCCCTGGGGAATTCCTGATTCTACCTTGATTTTGTTGTACAGGCTTCCATTAAAGAACACTCTCTGTGTTCTGTTAGACAGGTGGCTCTGGGGCAGCAGGTAGCCTAGTGGTTAGAGCGTTAGGCCAGTAACCAAAAGGTTGCTGGATCTTATCCCCGAGCTGACAAGGTAAAACTCTGTCGTTCTGCCCCTGAACAAGGCAGTCCTAGGCCGTCATTGAAAATAAGAATTTGTACTTAACCAACTTGCCCAGTTAAAGAAAGGTGAGCTTTTTTTGAACTCTTTATCCACAATATAGCAGGGGGTGTAAGGACATACGTTTTTTTCAGCAGCAGACTACGATCGATAATGTCAAAAGTCGCAATGAAGTCTAACAAAACAGCCCCAACAATATTTTTATCATCATCAATTTCTCTCAACCAATCGGTCATTTGTAAGTGCTGTGCTTATTGAATGTCCTTCCCTATAAGCTGAAAGTCTCAATTTGTTTACTGTAAAATAGCATTGTATCTGGCCAAACTATTTTATTCAAAAAATGTAAGGGTTGGTAATAGGCTGATTGGTCGGCTATTTAAGCCAGTAAAGGGAGCTTTACTATTCTTGGGTAGTGGAATGACATTAGCTTCCCTCCAGGCCTAAGGGCACACACTTTCTAGTAGGCTTAAATTGAAGATAATGCGAATAGAAGTGGCAATATCGGCCGCTATTATCCTCAATTTTCCATCCACGTTGTCAGACACCAGTGACATGTCATTGTTGATATTTTAGCCCAAAATTTAATTGAAGATGCTCCAAAGATTTTTACTATCATTCTTCATGTCATTTATCTTTGTTTCATAGTGTAGTTTCTTCTTCTTTTTATTCAGTTTAGTCACATGATTTCTCAATTTGCAATAAGTTTGCCAATCAGTTATACAGCCAGACCTATTTGCCATCTCTTTAGCCTCTTCATCATACCATTTTTTAAATTCCTCATCAATCCACGTGGATTTAACAGTTTTTACAGTAATATTCTTAATGGGTGCATGCTTATTAGTAACTGGGATAAGCATTTTCAAATGTGTCAAGGGCAGCGTCTGGTTGCTCATCATTACACACCACGGACCAACAAATATTATTTACATCAACAACATAGGAATCACTACAAACGTATTGTATGACCTCTTTTACACAATATTAGGCCCAGCCTTTGGAACTGTGGTTTTCCTAGACATGGCTACTATATTGTGATCACTACATCTGATGGATCTGGATACTGCTTTAAAACACATTTCTGCAGCATTAGTAAAGATATGATCAAAACATGATGATTTCATTCCTCTACTGTTTGTAATTACCCTGGTAGGTTGACTGATAACCTGAACAAGGTTGTAGGCACTGGTAAAAGTTTGAAGCTTTCTCTTGAGTGGGCAGCCTGATCGCAGCTTTCCTCCAGTATTAGTTCATTAATTAACAGTGTCTGGAGTTTAGTTTTCCTGTTCTACAGTCTTATAAAGATAGGGGGGGTTGACTGGGACAGGCAATGTAACATCCATAATATTTTGAGAAAATGTTTTTGAAAAATGAGCAACTTACATAGGATCATCTTATAACTGTCTCTCTAAAGCAAACTTTCATCAAGGTTTTATATGGTCTATTGGTTTCTCTCTTTTCATTGGCAGAATCCTTTTTCAGTGTTATGATATTCATAACATCCATATCCACCAGTCTATCTTCCTGTCAACAAACAGAACTCTGCTGGTTGTCCTGGTAAAAGATACCAGTCTATCTTCCTGTCAACTAACAGAACTCTACTGGTTGTCCTGGTAACAGATACCAGTCTATCTTCCTGTCAACTAACAGAACTCTGCTGGTTGTCCTGGTAACAGACACCAGTGGGCAGATCTATTGTATTTGTTCAAACTAAACTACAGCACTTACTTTGATGAGCCAAATCTGATCCCTTCTTCTCTTCTCCTCCTCTCACAGTTCCACTCAGCCCCGTTGTTTTCCTGCAGTCCACCAGCAGCACAGACAACCTCTTCATACCCAGCAGTAAGGTGCTACCGGGAGAGGCACGACACGGGGACTCCGGGAGGGAGGAAGGGCTAGCGTTGTCCTGGTAACCATAAAGAGGGGACACAGAGACATATCATTATGGATGCTGATGTCACTGTTGTCATGAAGTGCTTTACAGAAACCCAGCCCAGACCCAGCAAGCTGTATGCTAGACCAGACCAAGCTGTACCATCTGGTGTTCTGATCTGGAGAGACTCTTCTCTGCCTCGTCAGCATCAGGATGTTGTTGAGGCTCCCCAAAGGACCCACAATAGTCACGTCTCTCTCCTGTGTGAACGAGAATAGCAAACAGACGGTAAACTTATGACCGTCTATTACAATCAAGAGGCATGAATAGGTCTAAAATGGCCACTTTCATCATGATTTTGTCAAATATTGTTTGTGTTGCAAATGCATAGGGTCAATTCCACAAAATGGGTGCCTTTAACATCCCTTTGATATTTTAAGTAGATTTTAAAGCCTGTTATATTAGATGAGGTGAACTTTAATGTAGACCACATGGAGAATGAGAATTCAATACATCGAAGTCCCAAAACATATGTACCAATGGCAGATTGTCCCTTAAACAATTCCTACAGTACCGAACAACATATTCAAGTGTAGAACTTCAGTAGAACGCCCCGTTAAAACAATATATTATTTCAAGAACTGCATAGTTTGTGCCCCGTTTTTAAGACAGTACTCACTGTTTGTAATCTGATCTTCAGCCTCCTCCTTTTTCACTCCCAAAACATCTTCCCCCTCTTTTATTGAGATAGCTTCCTCTTTTACTCTAAAGGTTCTGCCTCTTCTTTCACTACATTCTCTTCTTTCAATGTTATGGCATCTTCCTCCTTTTTGATTCTGAAAGCTTCTACCTCAGCCTCTTCCACTCTGACAACCTCTTTCCATCTTCCTCTTCACTGTAATATCATCCTCTTCTTCTTTCAATGTGATAGCCTCCTCTTCCTCCTTTTTCATCCTGAAAGCTTCTTCCTCTCCTTTCATCAGAGCTTCTTCCTCCGTCGAGCTTAGTGAACTCATGCTCCGGTCGATTAGCCTAGTGCATTATCAATTTACCAATTTGCTAATTTAACAAGCAAATTACGTTTAAATGAACTAGTAGACAAGTAAACATAATTATATTCAAAACACTAAGAGTAAAATACACAAGATTGGTCTAAAGCGCTTCAATGTTTCGGTTTTAGGTTCGCTAGCAAATCACCACGTTGGTTGAATCAGAGGCCTTTTGTCGCTGTTGAAGAAGCCTCCAGTTCCGTCCACTAGATTATACGTCACGCAAGCAGCATCACCTGAAAGACTCAAATCGCCATCTGCTGACTGGAGTGGTAACGCAGAAAAATATTAATTACAATGTTTATTCTTGCAAGCAATGTCATGAGAGGTAATAAGAAATAAATAAACAGATGTTATGTTTTCTCTTCCTTCTTACAGCCAATACTTTACTCCAGGGCTGACCTGCCCATTAGGTAGGATTAGGTGACAGATTAAAGAGTTTTCATTTTTATGTCATAGTTGTTCTGAACCCACTGCCTGCAAGTCGTCTAAATTAGCCTAAGTGATTTTTATTTTCCTTCAACTTTTTGAAGAGGAAAAAGCCCGGAAATGCTCCTGTCTGAGTGCATTTTTCTACCATTATGTTTAGCTGTGGGGCGATTATGCTAATGACAACCATCTTCTGGTTGATGGAAAAGCTTTCCCAAAAACCTTGTCAATTAAATGTTAACTACAAAGTAGTCTATGCCTACCTGGCAGAATAATATCATGATTATTTGCATCAATCCAGTTGTGATTTGTTCAGCAGACTCTGCAATCACATGTGTGCTACAGAGACACCACTAACCAAGCAAGGCTCTTGCTGGTGCCACTTGAATTAAAGGGTATCTACACACAAAAATGAATATTTCTTAGATTTTTCTCAGACTTCAAAAGTGGTCTCCTGATGTGGTTTAAGTATTGTTGAGTACTTAGAACATCCAATGTTGTTGATATTCTATTAACAGTGTGATTTAGAGAGAAAAACAGAAAACAGGGACAAATCAGAAACCTGGAAAAACTAAACGGAGAAAATGGAATTAGGTTAAAAAAAGAAAAGAAAACGGATTTGATACAGATGTTATATATAGATAGAGATGTTATAGGGACCTAAATATTCTATTCAGTTTCTCTCATTACTGGATTATCTAGGAATAGTGTAGAGTAACAGCTATATCCTGAAGTGACCTTTAACCTCCCTGCTCCTCAATACTTCTTCCACTGGATCAAAGCTTCAGTCAAGTAGGATACATGATAGTGGCAACACATGGAGTTGGGTTGGATATAGTCATGGTAGGATACATGATAGTGGCAACACATGGAGTTGGGTTGGATATAGTCATGGTAGGATACATGATAGTGGTAACACATGGAGTAGGGTTGGATATAGTCATGGTAGGATACATTGAGCGGCAAGATGTTCTTTACCATTCGGCCTTCAGATTTGCACCAATGCTCCTTATAGGACACCTCACTGCACTCTATACTCCTCTGTAAACTGGTTATCTCTGTATACCAGTCGCAAGACCCACTGGTTAAATGCTTATTATAAAACCCTCTTAGGCCTCACTCACCCCTATCTAAAATATCTACTGCAGCCCTCATCCTCCACATACAACACCCATTCTGCCAGTCACATTCTGTTAAAGGTCCCCAAAGCACACACATCCCTGGGTCGCTCCTCTTTTTAGTTCGCTGCAGCTAGCGACGGAACAAGCTGAAAAAAACACTCAAACTGGACAGTTTTATCTCCATCTCTTCATTCAAGGACTCAATCATGGACACTCTTACTAACAGTTGTGGCTGCTTCGCGTGATGTATTGCTGTCTCTACCTTCTTGCCTTTGTGCTCTTGTCTGTGCCAAATAATGTTTGTACCATGTTGTGCTGCTACCATGTTGTGCTGCTACCATGTTGTTCTCATGTGGTGTTGGTACCATGTTGTGTTGCTACCATGTTGTGTTGCCGCCATGTTGCGTTTCTACCATGTTGTGTTGCTACCATGTTGTTCTTCTACCATGTTTTTGTCACGTGGTGTTGCAACCAAGGTGTGTTAGTACCATGTTGTGTTGCTGCCATGTTGTGATCCTACCATGTTGTTTGTCATGTGGTGTTGCTACCATGTTGTTGTCATGTGGTGTTGCTACCATGTTGTTGTCATGTGGTGTTGCCACCATGTTGTTGTTATGTTGTGTTGTTGTTATGTTGTGTTTCTACCATGTTGTTTTGTTGTGTTGCAACCATGTTGTTGTCATGTAGTGTTGCTACCATGTTGTTGCAATGTTGTGTTGCTACCATGTTGTTGTTATGTTGTGTTGCTACCATGTTGTTGTTATGTTGTGTTGCTACCATGTTGTTGTTATGTTGTGTTTCTACCATGTTGTTGTCATGTTGTGTTGCAACCATGTTGTGTTGCTACCATGTTGTTGTTATGTGGTGTTGCTACAATGTTGTTGTCATGTGGTGTTGCTACCATGTTGTGTTTATGTGGTGTCGCTACCATGTTGTTGTCATGTGGTTTTGCTACCTTGTTGGTGTCATGTGGTGCTTCTACCATGTTGTATTGCTACCATGTTGTTGTCATGTGGTGTTGCTACCATGTTGTGTTGCTACCATGTTGTGTTAGTACCATGTTGTTGTTATGTGGTGTTTCTACCATGTTGTCAAGTTTTGCTGCTGCCATGTTGTGTTGCTACCATGTTGCGCTGCTGCCATGTTGTGTTGCTACCATGTTGTCATGTGGTGTTGCTACCATGTTGTTGTTATGTTGTGTTGCTACCATGTTGTTGTTATGTTGTGTTGCTACCATGTTGTTGTTACGTTGTGTTGCTACCATGTTGTTGTCATGTGGTGCTGCTACCATGTTGTTGTTATGTTGTGTTTCTACCATGTTGTTGTCATGTTGTGTTGCAACCATGTTGTGTTGCTACCATGTTGTTGTTATGTGGTGTTGCTACCATGTTGTTGTCATGTGGTGTTGCTACCATGTTGTTGCCATGTTGTGTTGCTGCCGTGTTGTGTTGCCACATGTTGTTGTCATGTTGTGTTGCTACCATGTTGTTGTCATGTTGTGTTAATATCATGTTGTTGTTATGTTGTGTTGCTACCATGTTGTTGTTATGTGGTGTCGCTACCATGTTGTTGTCATGTGGTGTTTCTACCATGTTGTATTGCTACCATGTTGTTGTTATGTGGTGTTTTTACCATGTTGTGTTAGTACCATATTGTTGTCATGTGGTGCTGCTACCATGTTGTGTTTTCTACCATGTTGTGTTTCTACCATGTTGTGTTGCTACCATGTTGTTGTTATGTGGTGTTTCTACCAGAATGTGTTTCTACCATGTTGTTGTTATGTGGTGTTGCTACCATGTTGTGTTGCTACCATGTTGTTGTTATGTGGTGTTGCTACCATGTTGTGTTGCTACCATGTTGTTGTTATGTGGTGTTTCTACCATGTTGTGTTGCTACCATGTTGTGTTGCTACCATGTTGTTGTTATGTGGTGCTGCTACCATGTTGTTGTTATGTGGTGTTGCTACCATGTTGTGTTGCTACAATGTTGTGCTACTGCCATGTTGTGTTGCTACCATGTTGTGCTGCTGCCATGTTGTGTTGCTACCATGTGTGGTTGCTACCATGTTGTTGTTATGTGGTATTGCTACCTTGTTGTTGTTATGTGGTGTTGCTACCATGTTGTCATGTGGTGTTGCTACCATGCTGTCATGTTGTGTTGCTGCCATGTTGTTGTTATGTTGTGTTGCTACCATGTTGTTGTATGTTGTGTTGCTACCATGTTGTTGTTATGTTGTGTTTCTACCATGTTGTTGTCATGTGGTGTTGCAACCATGTTGTGCTGCTGCCATGTTGTGTTCCTACCATGTTGTGTTGCTACCATGTTGTTGTTATGTGGTTCTGCTACCATGTTGTGTTGCTACCATGTTGTTGTCATGTGGTGTTGCAACAATGTTGTGTTGCTACCATGTTGTGTTGCTACCATGTTGTTGTCATGTGGTGTTTCAACCATGTTGTGTTGCTACCATGTTGTGTTGCTACCATGTTGTTGTTATGTGGTGCTGCTGCCATGTTGTGTTGCTGTCATGTTGTTGTCATGTGGTGTTGCTACCATGTTGTGTTGCTACCATGTTGTGTTAGTACCATGTTGTTGTTATGTGGTGTGTTTATACCATGTTGTCATGTTGTGCTTCTGCCATGTTATGCTGCTGCCATGTTGTGTTGCTACCATGTTGTCATGTGGTGTTGCTACCATGCTGTCATGTTGTGTTGCTGCCATGTTGTTGTTATGTTGTGTTGCTACCATGTTGTTGTTATGTTGTGTTGCTACCATGTTGTTGTTATGTTGTGTTTCTACCATGTTGTTGTCATGTGTGTTGCAAGCATGTTGTGTTGCTACCATGTTGTTGTTATGTGGTGTTGCTACCCTGTTGTTGTCATGTTGTGTTCCTACCATGTTGTTATGTTGTGTTGCTACAATGTTGTTGTCATGTGGTGTTGCTACCATGTTGTTGTTATGTGGTGTCGCTACCATGTTGTTGTTATGTGGTGTTGCTACCATGTTGTAATGCTACCATGTTGTTGTTATGTGGTGTTTCTACCATGTTGTGTTAGTACCATATTGTTCTCATGTGGTGTTTCTACCATGTTGTTGTTATGTGGTGTTTCTACCAGGCTGTGTTGCTACCATGTTGTTGTTATGTGGTGATGCTACCATGTTGTGTTGCTACCATGTTGTTGTTATGTGGTGTTGCTACCATGTTGTGTTGCTACCATGTTGTTGTTATGTGTGATGCTACCAATGTTGTGTTGCTACCATGTTGTTGTTATGTGGTGATGCTACCATGTTGTGTTGCTACCATGTTGTTGTTATGTGGTGTTTCTACCAGGCTGTGTTGCTACCATGTTGTTGTTATGTGGTGATGCTACCATGTGGTGATGCTACCATGTTGTGTTGCTACCATGTTGTTGTTATGTGGTGATGCTACCATGTTGTGTTGCTACCATGTTGTTGTTATGTGGTGTTTCTACCAGGCTGTGTTGCTACCATGTTGTTGTTATGTGGTGATGCTACCATGTTGTGTTGCTACGATGTTGTTGTCATGTGGTGTTGCAACCATGTTGTTGTTATGTGGTGTTTCTACCATGTTGTAATGCTACCATGTTGTTGTTATGTGGTGTTTCTACCATGTTGTGTTAGTACCATGTTGTGTTGCTACCATGTTGTTGTTATGTGGTGTTTCTACCAGGCTGTGTTGCTACCATGTTGTTGTTATGTGGTGATGCTACCATGTTGTTGTTATGTGGTGTTTCTACCATGTTGTGTTGCTACCATGTTGTTGTCATGTGGTGTTGCAACCATGTTGTTGTTATGTGGTGTTTCTACCATGTTGGGCTGCTACCATGTTGTGTTGCAACCATGTTGTTGTTATGTTGTGTTACTACCATGTTGGGTTGCTACCATGTTGTGTTGCTACCATATTGTTGTTTTGTGGTGTTTCTACCATGTTGTGTTGCTACCATGATGTTGTCATGTGGTTGTTGCAACCATGTTGCTGTTATGTGGTGTTGCTACCATGTTGTGCTGCTGCCATGTTGTGTTGCTACCATGTTGTGCTGCTGCCATGTTGTGTTTCTACCATGTGGTGTTGCTACCATGTTGTTGTTATGTGGTGTTGCTACCATGTTGTTGTCATGTGGTGTTGCTACCATGTTGTTGTCATGTGGTGTTGCAACCATGTTGTTGTCATGTGGTGTTGCAGCCATGTTGTGCTACTGCCATGTTGTTTTCCTACCATGTTGTGTTGCTACCATGTTGTTATGTGGTGCTGCTACCATGTTGTGGTTCTACCATGTTGTTGTCATGTGGTGTTGCAACCATGTTGTGTGCTACCATGTTGGTGTCATGTGGTGCTGCTACCATGTTGTGGTTCTACCATGTTGTTGTCATGTGGTGTTGCTACCATGTTGTGTTGCTACCATGTTGTGTTAGTACCATGTTGTTGTTATGTGGTGTTTCTACCATGTTGTCATGTTGTGCTGCTGCCATGTTGTGTTGCTACCATGTTGTGCTGCTGCCATGTTGTGTTGCCTACCATGTTGTCATGTGGTGTTGCTACCATGTTGTCATGTTGTGTTGCTACCATGTTGTTGTTATGTGGGGTTGCAACCATGTTGTTGTCATGTGGTGTTGCTACATGTAATAATAACATGTATGATTTATATAAAGTTCTTTAGTAAAAAACATTAGTGACATAATTTTGTATTTAATATTACATAGTAAACCTTTAATAATTGTAATATGTATGTTTAAATTAGTGTACTAAAGTTTTTGAATAAAATAAAAGGTTTGAAATAAAATGTAATTTACTTTCAATGAATTTAAATCTCTCTCCCTCTGTCTCACCCCTTGGCTGGGAATGTTAAACGTCAAGAAGATGTGAATCTAGGGGGGCTCTTACACACAGGGGAACTATATGTACACAAAATAACTAACAACCTGGACCCCCAGGTGTCTTTCAAAACATATGTTTTACTAACGACCTAAACAGATCATTTTTACCCTTTCAAAAATAGTTATAGGGGAGATGTCCGGGGGATGTCTCTGTCTTTGAAAGGGTGATTGTAATATTAAGATGTCCCCTTTACTGATGACCTAAACAGATACATCTTACCCCCCATAAAAGAGTGTCCGAGGGATGTCTCAGTCAACCCCACCAAAACAAGCCCCAGAGGCCTCACACCCTCCTCTTTGAAAGGTTCATTGTACTCTTTAACTATGCATCCTAACCCTGACGACCTAAACAGATCACTTTTACCCTTAAAAAATAGTTGTCAGTTATCCAGATTTAATGGTCAAGAGGTTGTGAACCTAGAGGGGCCCTTGAACACATGTTGTGTTGAGGTACACATATGTTTTCTGTTTATGAAGGAATAAATGATTGACAGGATATAGACCACAAAACAACAAAAAAAGATAACTGTATTCTTAACGATGTGCCCTTTACTAATGACTTAACAGATAATTTTACTCCATGAATAACCTTTTACTGCAGGGGGCTAAATCAGGGGCCTTCAATGCTGCAGAAATGTTTTGGTACCCTTGCCTCAACACAATCCTGCCTCGGAGCTCTACGGACAGTTCCTTCAACCTCATGGCTAGGTTTTTGCTCTGAGATGCACTGTCAACTGTGGGACCTTATATAGACAGGTGTGTGCCTTTCCAAATCATGTCCAATCAATTGAATTTACACCAGGTGGACTCCATTCTAGTTGTAGAAACATCTCAAGGATGATCAATGGAAACAGGATGCACCTGAGCTCAATTATGAGTCTCATATAGCAAAGGGTCTGAATACTTATGTAAATAATTTTTTTGTGTTTAAAACATTTGCAAAATGTATAAAAACCTTGTTTCCGCTTTGTCATTATGGGGTATTGTGATGTCATTATGGGGTATTGTGTGTAGATTGCTGAGGATTTTTTTTCTGTAACATAACAAAATGGGAAAAAGTCAAGGGGTCTGAATACTTTCCAAAGAAACTGTAAGTGATTGAGGAGAGAGCATAATTGCTATATTCTAATTAAAATCATTGACCCATAAGGGAACATATGACCAAAGCAATGCGTGACCCATACAGAATTTAAAAAATATTAATCTCAATGAGAAATATAATTAAATAAACAAACGTTTGCATAACCACAGACATGAAAACTAGTAGGGAACATTGTATTTAGCTAGGATTTCATAAGGCCAGGAAGGTTACTGAGAATAACAATAGACAATAGTTAATGTTGCTAGTTTAGGGATGAAGATAGTGAAGGTTTCATTAGTTAAAGATGTTTTTTATTTTGACGTGGAAAACAATGTTTATTGGAAAGTAAACAAAGAACTCTTCATTGAGACAATGATAAACAGCAATCCGTGGGAGAGTTGTGGTGGATATTATAAAATAAGGATCTGCTGGAGTCCAAGTCAAACCAAGATTCTTTATTTCTGAGCTCAGAGAGAATAACAGAGTTTGGTATTTTATTAGGATCCCCATTAGCTGTTGCAAAAGCAGCAGCTACTCTTCCTGGGGTCCACACAAAACATGACACATTATACAGCACCATCAATAGACAATAACAGCTCAAGGACAGAACTACATACATTTTGTAAAAGGCACACGTAGCCTACATATCAATGCATACACACAAACTATCTAGGTCAAATAGGGGAGAGGGGTTGTGCCGTGAGGTGTTGCTTTATTCTGTTTTTTGAACCAGGTTTGCTGTTTATTTGAGCAATATGAGATGGAAGTTCCATGCAATAAGGGCCCTATATAATACTGTACGCTTTCTTGAATTTGTTCTGGAAAACTTGGACTGTGAAAAGACCCCCGGTGGCATGTCTGGTGGGATAAGTGTGTGTGTCAGAGCTGTGTGTAAATTGACTTGTAAGACCTTGGATGATATCTGTACATTATAGGAACACCTGTGATGACAAAAGTACAATGATTCATGTGTTGCTTTAGCTTGAGATTAAAAATCAGTGGTTGACACCTTGCAAGTGCATGAAAAGGTCAACTGTACAAAGTCAGATGTCTGTGTGTTGAAACTATATTTTAGGTACCAGATGGATAAAGGGGAACTAAGAGTTCCTGTTGATACTATGTTCCAGTCTTACCTTCCAGTCTGACATGATAGCAATAAGGGGAAGAGTGATTGGGAAACTAACAGCCAATAACGCAATAATCTGAACTCGCCTAGCAGAGACATCTTTGTATTAGCAACTATTAATTATGAGCTTATATGGTGTTAAAGTTAAGGGACATCACTCTGGGTGGGGTGATCCTCAGTAGGGGATAAAAAGGGAAAACACCATCTTTTTAACTGAGTGTCTTGCTTACAAATTGCTGGAAGTGTAAACTCCGGGTTGCAATCCTTATTAAACAAACTAAGCTCTGATCAAATACGGATTTCCTGTGGTCTCTTCTGTGCACATAGGGCAGAATTCCCTTACAGACTATGCAAACAATTTGGGATTTTCAACACATTCATGTTTCTTATAAAAAGAAGAAGTGATGCAGTCAGTCTCTCCTCAACTCTTAGCCAAGAGAGACTGGCATGCATAGTATTAATATCAGCCCTCTGATTACAATTAAGAGCAAAACGTGCCGCTCTGTTCTGGGCCAGCTGCAGCTTTACTAGGTCTTTCCTTGCAGCACTGGACCACACGACTGGACAATAATCAAGATTAGACAAAACTAGAGCCTGCAGAACTTGCTTTTTGGAGTGTGGTGTCAAAAAAGCAGACCATCTCTTTGAGGCTAGACCTCTCCCCATCTTTACAACCACTGAATCTATATGTTTTGACCATGACAGTTTACAATCTAAGGTAATGCCAAGTAATTTAGTCTCCTCAACTTGTTCAACAGCAACACAATTCATTACCAGATTCAGCTGAGGTCTAGAACTTAAGGAATAATTTGTACCAAATACAATGCTCTTAGTTTTAGAGATGTTCAGTACCAGTTATTACTGGCCACCCATTCCAAAACAGACTGCAAATCTTTGTTAAGTGTTTCAGTGACATCATTAGCTGTGGTTGCTGATGCGTATATGGTTGAATAATCAGCATACATGGACACACATGCGTTGTTTAATGCCAGTGGCAGGTCATTGGTAAGAATAGAAGAGAGTAGAGGGCCTAGAGAGCTGCCCTGCAGTACTTTACATGTTTGACATTAGAGAAGCTTCCATTAAAACCCTCTGAGTTCTATTGGGTAGGATAGGCACTGAATCCCACGATATGGCAGAGGTTGAAAAGCCATAGCACAGACATTTTTAAACAACAGGTTATGGTCAATAATATCAAAACCTGCACTGAAATCTGCACAATCATCAGCCATTTGTGTCAGTGCGTACATGTTTGAGTGCCCTTCTCTATAAGCATGCTGAAAGTCTGTGTTCATTTGTTTACAGAGAAATAGCATTGTATTTGGTCAAACACAAATTTTTTCAACAGTTTGCTAAAAGCTGGCAGCAAGCTTATAGGTCTGCTGTTAGAACCAGTAAAGGCCGCTCTACCACTCTTGGGTAGTGGAATTACTTTGGCTTTCCCTCCAGGCCTGAGGACAAAGACTTTCCTCTAGACTCAGATTAAAATATGACAGATAGGAGTGGCTAAAGAGTCAGCTACCGTCCTCAGTAGCTTTCCATCTAAGTTGTCAATGCCAGGAGGTTTGTCATTATTGACCGATAACAATTTTTCCACCTCTCCCACACTAACTTTACAACATTCAATACTTGCACTGCTTTTCTTTCATTATGTTTTTTAACAAGTTAATATCCATCATTCTTTATATCATTGATCTAGTATTCATAATAAAGTTTATTATTTTTGTTGAGTTTGGTCACATCATTTCTCAATTTGCAGTACGTAAGCCAGCCAGATGTGCAGCCAGACTTATTAGCCACTCCTTTTTCCCCATCTCCTTCAACCATACAGATGGCCATTTCCTCATCAATCCATGTAGCCTTAACAGCTCTAGCAGTCAGTATTTTAACAGGTACAGGTTTCTCAATAATTGGAAGAAGGAATTTCATATGGTAAAAACAGGTAAACACATTATCAGTCAGATGTGAAATATCAATATACACGCAAAGAGAAGTAATTTCTCTCTCCTGTGTGGATTCTCTAATGACGTTTAAGTGACTGTTATGAGTAATATGTTTTCCCACAGCCTGGGCTTTTGTAAGCCTTCTCCTCTGTGTGCAGTCTCATGTGTTTCTTGTGTTGGTTCAGGTTGCTTTTGTGTTTAAAACTCTTTCCACACTGGGAGCAGTGGTAAGGCTTCTCCCCTGTGTGAATTCTCTCATGCCGTTTCAGCTGCCCTAACTGGTCGAAACACTTTCCACACTGTGCGCAGTGGTAAGGCTTCTCCTCTGTGTGTATTCTCTCATGCAGTTTCAGGTTACCTAAATGGTTAAAACTCTTTCCACACTGGGAGCAGTGGTAAGACTTCTCCCCTGTGTGTATTCTCTTGTGTCTATTCAGGTTCCCTAAATCGTTAAAACTATTTCCACACTGGGAGCAGTGGTAAGGCTTCTCCCCTGTGTGTATTCTCTCATGTCATTCAGGTTTCCTTTCTGGTTAAAACCGCTTTCCACACTGGGAGCAGTGGTAAGCCTTCTCCCGTGTGTATTCTCTCGTGTCGATTCAGGTTCCCTAAATGGTTAAAACTCTTTCCACACTGGGAGCAGTGGTAAGGCTTCTCCCCTGTGTGTATTCTCTCATGTTCATTCAGGTTTCCTTTCTGGTTAAAACTCTTTCCACACTGGGAGCAGTGGTAAGGCTTCTCCCCTGTGTGTATTCTCTCATGTCTATTCAGTTTCCCTAAATCGCTAAAACTCTTTCCACACTGGGAGCAGTGGTAAGGCTTCTCCCCTGTGTGTATTCTCTCATGCCGTTTCAGGTCCCTGACTGGTTAAAACACTTTCCACACTGGGAGCAGTGGTAAGGCTTCTCCCCTGTGTGTATTCTCTCGTGTCGTTCCAGGTCCTCTGACCGTTTAAAACACTTTCCACATTGGGAGCAGTGGTAAGGCTTCTCCCCTGTGTGTATTCTCATGCCGTTTCAGGTCCCCTGACTGTTTAAAACACTTTCCACACTGGGAGCAGTGGTAAGGCTTCTCCCCTCTGTGTATTCTCTTGTGTCGTTTCAGGTCCCATAATCGGTTACATCCCTTTCCACAGTGGGAGCACTGGTGTTGTCTTGCTGGTTTGGACATCCCTGGCTCTGGTTCCTCTGAGTCTGGTCTTTCTCCTGCCAAAGACAGTGTGTTTTTAAAAAATAGAGACCTGAATGAAACCTCCACATGATAAATCAACCTTGCTATGAGGGCAAATCCTAATCAGATCCCTCAATAACCTGAGGCCAGTTTTAACAATCTTAGTGTGATTTTAAAATAAATGTAGAGCTTCCTGGTAATTACTGATATGTTTACATTACTTATTTTACTCATCCTGTTTTACCAGTCCGAACACAAAAAACTAAACAGTTCTAGGACACAGACGTCGCTGGATTCCAATTGAGCAGGTGGTTCTAAATATATAACTTTCATAGCTGTATGATACAGAATGCAACCTACACACTTCCTTAACCTGTCTAGGACAGGGGTTCCTCTAGCGCCACTCCTCCCACATTCCACTGAAAAGGCAGAGCGCGAAATTCAAAAAATATATATTTTTAATATTTAACTTTCACACATTAACAAGTCAAATACAGCTAATGAAAGATAAACATCTTGTGAATCCAGCCAACATGTCCGTTTTTTAAAATGTTTTACAGCGAAAACACCACATATATTTATGTTAGCTCACCACCAAATACAAATATAAAAGCACAGACATTTTTCAGAGACCAAATTGAAATACCTAAATACTCATCTTAAAACATTTATGAAAAATACATGGTGTACAGCAAATTAAAGACAAACATCTTGTGAATCCAGCCAATATTTCCGATTCTTTAAGTGTTTTACAGCGAAAACACAATATAGCATTATATTAGCTTACCACAATAGCCAGAAACACAAGACATTTACCAGCAGCAAAAGCTAGCGATCGTAACAAACCAGCAAAAGATATATAATTTTTGACTAACCTCGACAAGCTTCATCAGATGACAGTCCTATAACATCAGGTTATACATACACTTATGTTTTGTTTGAAAATGTGCATATTTAGAGCTGAAATCAGTGGTTATACATTGTGCTAACGTAGCATCTTTTTCCCAGAAAGTCCAGATATTTTTAGGACACTCACCTATTCTGACCAAATAACTATTCATAAACGTTACTAAAAAATACATGTTGTATAGGAAATTATAGATACACTAGTTCTTAATGCAATCGCCGTGTTAGAATTCTAAAAATAACTTCATTACGACATCCAGCTTACGTTATGGCGAGAGAGTGCCCAAAATCTGGGCGCAAACTAATAGTACACATGTACGACAGATATATGAAATAGCATCATAAAATGGGTCCTACTTTTGATGATCTTCCATCAGAATGTTGTACAATGGGTCCTTTGTCGGGAACAATCGTTGTTTGGTTTTAGAATGTCCTCTTCTGCAGTCAATTAGCACGGAAAGCTAGCAAAGTGGCGCGAAGCTCTCCTTCGTGAACAAACGCAGACAAAGCAACACGCCTTACGTCCCGAAAAAATTTCAATAATCTAATAAAACTATATTGAAAAAACATACTTTACGATGATATTGTCACATTTATCAAATAAAATCAAAGCCGGAGATATTAGTCGTCTATAACGACAGCTTTTCAGAAGGCAATACCAGGTCCCTTCTCGCGCGCTCCAGAAAACAGGAAACTGGTGTCACGTCATGCCAAGAGCTTTTATTCGACCTCAGATCAAGTTATACACTCCATTTCTTCTCTCACTGCCTGTTGACATCTAGTGGAAGGCGTATGAAGTGCATGTATACTAATATATATCAAGCACATTTATAGGCAGGCCCTAGAACAGAGCCTCGATTTGAGATTTTTCACTTTCTGACAGGAAGTTTGCTGCAAAATGAGTTCTGTTTTACTCACAGATATAATTCAAACGGTTTTAGAAACTTGAGAGTGTTTTCTATCCAATAGTAATAATAATATGCATATTGTACGAGCAAGAATAGAGTACGAGGCCGTTTAAATTGGGCACGACTTTTCCCCAAAGTGTAAATAGCGCCCTCTATCCTCAACAGGTTTTAAACAGCAGGTGTCGAACACTTTAGACAACGGGGAGATTTTTTTGATGTGCTTTGTGTCTTCGACGTAAAAACAAGTTTTAGACTTCCACACAAAATTACTTCTTTACTTATTTTATGTTTAAATGGCCCAATTTCTTATTTAGACGTTTACAGGTTTTCAACATGTGGACTATCGCTGAAGTCATATATTGAGTAAATCAAAAAATAAGTTGAAATATTTTTCCTAAAACTGATAGTTACTACAATAAACAAAAATATAATTGCAACATGTAAAGTGTTGGATGTTTCATGAGCTAAAAAAAAAGATTGCAGAATTTTTTACATCCCTGTTAGTTAACATTTATTCTTTGCCAAGATAATTCATCCACCTGACAGGTGTGGCATATCAAGAAGCTGACTGAACAGCATGATCATTACACAGGTGCACCTTGTGCTGGGGACAATAAAAGGCCACTCTAAAATGTGCAGTTTTATCACAACACAATGCCACAGATGTCTCAAGTTTTGAGGGAGTGTGCAATTGGTATGCTGACTGCAGGAATATCCACTGGAGCTGTTACCAGATAATTGAATGTTAAATTCTCTACCAGAAGCCGCCTCCAACGTCGTTTTAGAGAATTTGGCAGTACATCCAACTGGACTCACAACCACAGACCACATATAACGCCGCCAGCCAAGGACCTCCACATCGTCTGAGACCAGCCACCCGACTTGTATTTCTCTTTGTAATGAAGCCCTTTTGTGGGGAAAACCTCATTCTGATTGGCTGGGCCTGGCTCCGCAATGGGTGGGCGTATGCCCTCCAGGGCCCACCAATGGCTGCGCCCCTGCCCAGTCATGTAAAGTCCATAGATTAGTGCCTAATTTATTTATTTACAATGACTGACTTATATGAACTGTAAATCGTTGAAATTGTTGTTTATATTTTGGTTCAGTATACACACACGTGCATTCATTAAGTATTCAGACCCCTTCACCTTTTCCAAATGTTGTTATATTTCAGCATTATTCTAAAATTGATTCAATTGTTTTCCCCCCCAATGTAAACAATGGAGCAAATGCATCACATCCAAATATCACTGTACTATCTGTAGTGCTGGAGGAATGACACACCCAGATAAACACACACACAGTCAGAGTTTAAAAAAGGACCATTTAAACACATGGAATCTGATCTACTCTATATTCAAACTGACAGACTCCATATTCACTTCATGTTTTCTCGTAAAAACATACAAATATATGTTTAAGACTACTTTGTACAATTCAATATGGTATAAACAAGTAAACATTATCAGTCAACAATATAAGACAATTGGAGCACTGTGTATGTTCTCTAATGAATTTTAAGTCAATGTGATGTGAAACATGAATTTACAAACGAGGAGAAGTAATTATTCTCCCGTGTGGATTCTCACATGACGTTTAAGTGACCGTGATGAGTAATATGTCTTCCCACAGTCTGAGCATTTGCAAGGGTTCTCCCCTGTGTGCAGTCTCATGTGTTCTTTCAGCTTTTCTGAATGGTTAAAACGCTTTCCTCAGTGGGAGCAGCGGTAAGGCTTTTCCCCTGTGTGTATTCGCTTATGAGCGTTCAGCTTTCCTGACTCTCTGAAACTCTTTCCACAATGGGAGCAGTGGTAAGGCTTCTCCCCTGTGTGTATTCGCTCATGAGATTTCATGTTTCCTAACTTGTTAAAACTCTTTCCACACTGGGCGCAATGGTGTGGCTTCGCTCCTGTGTGTATCCTCT
>NW_024058120.1:0-47335 GCF_016432855.1 Salvelinus namaycush
CTGTGGTCTGGGAGTAGGTTGGAGTGGAGAAGTGGTCTGGGAGTAGGTTGGGGTGGGGGATGTGGTCGGTGGTCTGTGGTCTGGGAGTAGGTTGGGGTGGAGAAGTGGTCTGGGAGTAGGTTGAGTGGAGAAGTGGTCTGGGAGTAGGTTGGGGTGGAGAGTGGCTGGGAGTAGGTTTGGGGTGGGGATGTGGTTGGTGGTCCTGTGGTCTGGGAGTAGGTTGGGGTGGAGAAGTGGTCTGGGAGTAGGTTGGGGTGGGGATTGTGGTCGGTTGGTCCTGTGGTCTGGGAGTAGGTTGGGGTGGAGAAGTGGTCTGGAGTAGGGTTGGGGTGGAGAAGTGGTCTGGGAGTAGGTTGGGGTGGGGATGTGGGTCGGTGGTACTGTGGTCTGGGAGTAGGTTGGGGTGGAGAAGTGGTCTGGGAGTAGGTTGGGTTGGGGATGTGGTTGGTGGTACTGTGGTCTGGGAGTAGGTTGGAGTGGAGAAGTGGTCTGGGAGTAGGTTGGAGTGGAGAAGTGGTCTGGGAGTAGGTTGGAGTGGAGAAGTGGTCTGGGAGTAGGTTGGGGTGGAGAAGTGGTCTGGGAAGTAGGTTGGGGTGTGGGATGTGGCGGTGGTCCTGTGGTCTGGGAGTAGGTTGGGGTGGAGAAGTGGTCTGGGAGTAGGTTGGGGTGGAGATGTGGTTGGTGGTACTGTGGTCTGGAGTAGTTGGGTGGAGAAGTGGTCTGGAGTAGGTTGGGGTGGGGATGTGGTCGGTGGGGTACTGTGGTCTGGGAGTAGGTTGGGGTGGAGAAGTGGTCTGGGAGTAGGTTGGGGTGGGGATGTGGTCGGTGGTACTGTGGTCTGGGAGTAGGTTGGGGTGGAGAAGTGGTCTGGGAGTAGGTTGGGGTGGAGAAGTGGTTGGTGTTACTGTGGTCTGGGAGTAGGTTGGGGTGGGGAAGTGGTTGGGGGTACTGTGGTCTGGGAGTAGGTTGGGGTGGGGATGTGGTCGGTGGTCCTGTGGTCTGGGAGTAGGTTGGGGTGGGGATGTGGTCTGGGAGTAGGTTGGGGTGGGGATGTGGTCGGTGGTACTGTGGTCTGGGAGTAGGTTGGGGTGGAGAAGTGGTCTGGGAGTAGGTTGGGGTGGGGATGTGGTCGGTGGTACTGTGGTCTGGGAGTAGGTGGGGGTGGGGATGTGGTCTGGGAGTAGGTTGGGGTGGGGATGTGGTCGGTGGTACTGTGGTCTGGGAGTAGGTTGGGGTGGAGAAGTGGTCTGGGAGTAGGTTGGGGTGGAGAAGTGGTTGGTGGTACTGTGGTCTGGGAGTAGGTTGGGGTGGGGAAGTGGTTGGGGGTACTGTGGTCTGGGAGTAGGTTGGGGTGGGGATGTGGTCGGTGGTACTGTGGTCTGGGAGTAGGTTGGGGTGGGGATGTGGTCTGGGAGTAGGTTGGGGTGGGGATGTGGTCGGTGGTACTGTGGTCTGGGAGTAGGTTGGAGTGGAGAAGTGGTCTGGGAGTAGGTTGGGGTGGGGATGTGGTCGGTGGTACTGTGGTCTGGGAGTAGGTTGGGGTGGGGATGTGGTCTGGGAGTAGGTTGGGGTGGGGAAGTGGTTGGTGGTACTGTGGTCTGGGAGTAGGTTGGGGTGGGGAAGTGGTTGGTGGTACTGTGGTCTGGGAGTAGGTTGGGGTGGAGAAGTGGTTGGTGGTACTGTGGTCTGGGAGTAGGTTGGGGTGGAGAAGTGGTTGGTGGTCCTGTGGTCTGGGAGTAGGTTGGAGTGGAGAAGTGGTCTGGGAGTAGGTTGGGGTGGAGAAGTGGTCTGGGAGTAGGTTGGGGTGGAGAAGTGGTTGGTGGTACTGTGGTCTGGGAGTAGGTTGGGGTGGAGAAGTGGTCTGGGAGTAGGTTGGGGTGGAGAAGTGGTTGGTGGTACTGTGGTCTGGGAGTAGGTTGGGGTGGAGAAGTGGTCTGGGAGTAGGTTGGGGTGGGGATGTGGTCGGTGGTGCTGTGGTCTGGGAGTAGGTTGGGGTGGGGATGTGGTCGGTGGTCCTGTGGTCTGGGAGTAGGTTGGGGTGGAGAAGTGGTCTGGGAGTAGGTTGGGGTGGAGAAGTGGTCTGGGAGTAGGTTGGGGTGGGGATGTGGTCTGGGAGTAGGTTGGGGTGGGGATTATCTTGTTAGTGGTGCTGTGTGTGTTACTCTGTAAGCGGTGCTATGTGTTCCTCTCTCTCCTCTTTTAGTTCTCCCACGTCAGACAAGAGCGCATCTAGCTCTCTCAGACAGCCGTGTATCTCCACCTTCAACCCTCTGGGCACTGTAGAGGGAGTGGTGATGTGCTGGTCTGTTTTGTGTGTCTGTAGTCTCCGGAGTATGTGGACTGGCTCTCTGAGATCCATTATCTCTCTCTCCAGCTCTGTGAATGTATCCCTCTCGATGACGATGGAGCAGTTGTTGGACCTGGGTGTGTTCAGTGCTGTTGGGTTGACTCCTCGGTGTGGGGGAGTCGTCGCCAAGAGAACGCTTCTCCTGCCTCGCTCTCTCTTCGATTCTGTGGAAGTCCTTTTTAGAAACGCATCAACTGTTCACATCCAATCAAATCAAATGTTATTTGTCACATGCGCCAAATACAACAGATATTAGAAGAATAGAAAAATAAATATAAATAAAATAGAAGATACAAGTGTGACAGGTTAAAGGAAATACTAATAGCCTGTTATACATTAAAAAGTATTAGTAAATTCATAGTATGTGAGGATCTTAAAACATCTAAGGTTAAGAAGATCATGCATTCAGTATTAGTTGATAGATTGATAACATTTATATAATTGTGTTAAAATCCATCAAGCATACAAAGGGTACGAATTGTGAGAGGAATGTGTAAACGTTATGTTGATTACTTGATGTTGTCGTGGGTAAAAGTGTTAATCTGTGATCTACTAAATGCTCTTAATCTATGAGCCTGAGATCGATTGCTCTGGTCTCCACTCAAGTTCACGGAGAAATCGCGGTCTTTTTCTCATTGCACTAAAAGTTTCAGTGAGTAAACAACACCTATCACTCTCGTAAATCTTTCTCCCCTTTTTCAGGGGCGTAACACAAGCAACAAATAATTAAACAGCAGCAGTAAAATAACAATAGCGGGACTATATACAGGGGGGTTACGGTACAGAGTCAATGTGCGGGGGCACCGGTTAGTCGAGGTAATTGAGGTAATATGTACATGTAGGTAGAGTTAAAGTGACTATGCATAGATTATAAACAGAGAGTAGCAGCAGCGTAAAAGAGGGGTCTGGGTAGCCCTTTGATTAGCTGTTCAGGAGTCGTATGGCTTGGGGGTAGAAGCTGTTAAGAGGCCTTTTGGACCTAGACTTGGAGTTCTGGTACCGCTTGCCATGAGGAAGCAGAGAGAACAGTCTATGACTACTGTGGCTGGAGTCTTTGACAATTTTTAGGACCTTCCTCTGACACCGCCTGGTGTAGAGGTCCTGGATGGCAGGAAGCTTGACCACAGTGATGTACTGGGCTGTACACACTAGCCTCTGTAGTGCCTTGCGGTCAGAGGCCGAGCAGTTGGCATACCAGGCAGTGATGCAACCAGTCAGGATGCTCTCGATGGTGCAGCTGTAGAACCTTTTGAGGATCCATGCCGTCATGCCCTCTTCACAACTGTCTTGGTGTGTTTGGACCAGGGTCCTTAGCTTATTGATGAGCTTTGAGGGCACTATGGTGTTGAACGCTGAGCTGTAGTCAATGAATAGCATTCTCACATAGGTGTTCCTTTTGTCCAGGTGGGAAAGGGCAGTGTGGAGTGCAATAGAGATTGCATCGTCTGTGGATCTTTTGGGGCTGCATGCAAATTGGAGTGGGTCCAGGGTGTCTGGGATGATGGTGTTGATGTGAGCCATTACCAGCCTTTCAAAGCACCTCACGGCTACAGACGTGAGTGCTACGATTCGATAATCTGTTCCGTTCCTGTACAGGTTGGCAGAAAGGGTTTCAGTCTCAGGTTCCTCATTTTCAGGTATTCTGATTTTCTACCCTTTCTACTAGCACCCAGCCAATACCCTTTCTACTAGCACCCAGCCAGTACCCTTTCTACTAGCACCCAGCCAATACCCTTTCTACTAGCACCCAGCCAGTACCCTTTCTACTAGCACCCAGCCAATACCCTTTCTACTAGCACCCAGCCAGTACCCTTTCTACTACCACCCAGCCAGTACCCTTTCTATTACCACCCAGCCAATACCCTTTCTACTAGCACCCAGCCAATACCCTTTCTACTAGCACCCAGCCAATACCCTTTCTACTAGCACCCAGCCAATACCCTTTCTACTAGCACCCAGCCAATACCCTATCTACTAGCACCCAGCCAATACCCTTTCTACTAGCACCCAGCCAATACCCTTTCTACTAGCACCCAGCCAATACCCTTTCTACTAGCACCCAGCCAATACCCTTTCTACTAGCACCCAGCCAATACCCTTTCTACTACCACCCAGCCAATACCCTTTCTACTAGCACCCAGCCAATACCCTTTCTACTAGCACCCAGCCAATACCCTTTCTACTAGCACCCAGCCAATACCCTTTCTACTAGCACCCAGCCAATACCCTTTCTACTAGCACCCAGCCAATACCCTTTCTCTTAAAAGAGGGGTAGTGTACTCTTATAGCTCCATCTCTCTCTAAACCACTGTCTCTCTCACTCTGTCTCTCACTCTGGTCTCTCACTCTACCTCTCTCTCTCACTCGGTCTCTCTCTCTCTGTGTCTCTCTCTCTCTGTGTCTCTCTCTCTCTGTGTCTCTCACTCTGTCTCTCTCACTTTGTCTCTCTCTCTCTCACTCTGTCTCTCTCAATCTGTCTCTCTCTCTGTGTCTCTCTCTCTGTCTCTCTCTCTCTGGTCTCTCTCTCTCTCTGGTCTCTCTATCTGTCTCTCTGTCTGTCTCTCTCTCTGTCTCTCTCTCTTTGTGTCTCTCTCTCTGCTTCTGTCTCTCTGTCTCTCTATGTCTCTCTGTCTGCTTCTGTCTCTCTGTCACTCTCTCTGTGTCTCTCTGTGTCTCTCTCTCTACCTCTCTGTCTCTCCATCTCTGTCTCTGTCTCTGCCTCTATGTCTGTCTCTGTGCCTTTCTCTCTGTGTCTCTCTCTGTCTCTCTCTGTACCTCTCTGTCTCTCCATCTCTCTGTCTCTCTCTCTGTGTCTCTCTCTATGTGTGTGTCTCTTTCTCTATCTCTCTCTCTCTCTCTCTCTCTGCCTCTCTGTCTCTCTCTGTCTCTCTGTCTCTCTCTCTACCTCTATATCTCTCCTTCTCTCTCTCTCTCTCGGTGTGTGTGTGTGTGTCTCTCTCTCTCTCTGTCTCTGTCTCTGCCTCAATGTCTGTCTCTGTGTCTCTCTCTCTGCCTCGGTGTCTCTCTGTCTCTCTCTCTGCCTCCCTCTGTCTCTTAAATTCAATTGACTTTATTGACATGGCATGTTCATTATTACTTACATTGTCAAAGTATACATATCGAAAGAAAAAAAATATATATATATTTAAATACAAATAAATGGTGGGACCAACAGCAATAATAATAGTAGTAGTGGACATGGGATTACCATTAACAACAACTGCAACAACAATATTAATCAATTAATTAATTAACAACAATATTAATCAATTAATTAATTACCAACAATATTAATCAATTAATTAATTAACAACAATATTAATCAATTAATTAATTAACAACAATATTAATCTATGAATTAATTAACAACAATATTAATCAATTAATTAATTAACAATACAAGCAGTAGATCACTGCCTCATTGGCTGCATCCGTAATGGGTCTGCGACCAAACGACCACCCCTCATCACTGTCAGCCCCTCCCTAAAACACTTCTGCGAGTTCTAATCGACCTGGCCCGGGTATCCAGTAATGACATTGACCTCATCCCGTCAGTAGATGATGCCTGGCTATTATTTAAAAGTGCCTTCCTCACCATCTTAAATAAGCATGCCCCATTAAAAAAATTTAGAACTAGGAATAGATATAGTCCTTGGTTCATTCCAGACCTGTCTGCCCTTGACCAGCACAAAAACATCCTGTGGCGTTCTGCATTAGCATCGAATAGCCCCCGTTACATACAACTTTTCAGGGAAGTTAGGAACAAATATACACAGGCAGTTAGAAAAGCTAAGGGTAGCTTTTTCAAACAGAAATTTGCATCCTGTAGTACAAACTCAAAAAAGTTCTGGCACACTGTAAAGTCCATGGAGAATAAGAGCACCTCCTCCCAGCTGCACACTGCTCTGAGGCTAGGAAACACTGTCACCACCAATAAATCCACTATAATTGAGAATTTCAATAAGCATTTCTCTACGGCTGGCCATGCTTTCCACCTGGCTACCCCTACCCCGGTCAACTGCCCGGCACCCTCCACAGCAACCCGCCAAAGACCCCACCATTTCTCCTTCACCCAAATCCAGACAGCTGATGTTCTGAAAAAGCTGCGAAATCTGGACCCCTACAAATCAGCCAGGTTAGACAATCTGGACCCTCTCTTTCTAAAATGATCTGCCGAAATTGGTTGCAACCCCTATTACTAGCCAGTTCAACCTCTCTTTCGTATCGTCTGAGATCCCTAAAGATTGGAAAGCTGCCGCGGTCATCCCCCCTTTCAAAGGGGGTGACACTCTAGACCCAAACTGCTACAGACCTATATCTATCCTACCCTGCCTTTCTAAGGTCTTCGAAAGCCAAGTTAACAAACAGATTACCGACCATTTCGAATCCCACCGTACCTTCTCAGCTATGCAATCTGGTTTCCGAGCTGGTCATGGGTGCACCTCAGCCACGCTCAAGGTCCTAAACGATATCATAACCGCCATCGATAAGAAACAATACTGTGCAGCCGTATTCATCGATCTGGCCAAGGCTTTCGACTTTGTCAATCACCACATTATTATTGGCATACTCGACAGCCTTGGTTTCTCAAATGACTGCCTCGCCTGGTTTACCAACTACATCTCTGATAGAGTTCAGTGTGTCAAATCGGAGGGCCTGTTGTCCGGACCTCTGGCAGTCTCTATGGGGGTGCCATAGGGTTCAATCCTCGGGCCGAATCTCTTCTCTGTATACATCAATGATGTTGCTCTTGCTGCTGGTGATTCTCTGATACACCTCTACGCAGACGACACCATTCTGTATACTTCTGGCCCCTCTTTGGACACTGTGTTAACTAACCTCCAGACGAGCTTCAATGCCATAAAACTCTCCTTCCATGGCCTCCAACTGCTCTTAAACACAAGTAAAACTAAATGCATGCTATTCAATCGATCGCTGCCTGCACCTGCCCGCCCGTCCAGCATCACTACTCTGGACGGCTCTGACTTAGAATACGTGGACTACAAATACCTAGGTGTCTGGTTAGACTGTAAACTCTCTTTCCAGACTCACATCAAACATCTCCAATCCAAAATTAAATCTAGAATCGGCTTCCTATATCGCAACAAAGCATCCTTCACTCATGCTGCCAAACATATCCTCGTAAAACTGACTATCCTACCGATCCTCGACTTTGGTGATGTCATCTATAAAATAGCCTCCAACACTCTCATTTTTTTTGTTGCTGTATTGTATTTACTTCGCCATCACAGCCTTTTTTTGCCTTTACCTCCCTGATCTCACCTCATTTGCTCACATTGTATATAGACTTATTGTATTATAAGATAATTATGTTCTCAATGTTCATAACCCAAATCAATTAAATACTGTAAGATACTGGTTGAAATGAAAACAGACAGAGGCCCAGCCTACAATAGTCAAAATGTTTTTTCACGAGGACGTCCTAGTGCGTTGTACAAAACCATCCATTTTATACTGGCTCCTTACGCACATACCTTCACACACAAACAGCAGTTATCCTACTGTATCACTACCCAGCCGACAAAGATTAGGGAGACCGTGAGAAGTACTCCGTGCCCTCTCCCAATGTCACGTTCTGACCTTAGTTCCTTTTTTATGTCTTTATTTTAGTTTGGTCAGGGCGTGACTTGGGGTGGGCATTCTATGTTGTTTTTCTATGTTTTTTTCTATGTTTATATTTCTATGGGTTTGGCCTAGTATGGTTCCCAATCAGAGGCAGGTGTCAGTCGTTGTCTCTGATTGGGAGCCATATTTAGGTATCCTGTTTTTCATTGTGTTTTGTGGGTGGTTGTTTCCTGTGTCTGTACCATACGGGACTGTTTCGATTTTCGTTTGTTCATTTACTTTGTTATTTTGTATTTTTGTAGTGTTCAGTTTTACATATAAAATGGACACTTACCACGCTGCACATTGGTACGATATCTCTTACTCCTCGTCAGAAGAAGAGGAAAGTCGTGACACCCAAATCTCCCAGCCTAGCCAGGCCCAAATCTCCCAGCCTAGCCAGGCCCAAATCTCCCAGCCTAGCCAGGCCCAAATCTCCCAGCCTAGCCAGGCCCAAATCTCCCAGCCTAGCCAGGCCCAAATCTCCCAGCCTAGCCAGGCCCAAATCTCCCAGCCTAGCCAGGCCCAAATCTCCCAGCCTAGCCAGGTCGGCACCGAATTTTGCTCAGACAGTCTGTATTTAAGATACTATAAATATATATTGTACAGATATATTGTTTTACCCTAATTCTGACTAAAACTACACACATCATTAATAATAATATTATGATTCTAATCAATTTCATACAATTATATAGTTTCAGGGTGGAAAATTCTAATCATTATTTTAAACATATAAATTCCATGAACAACTTATTTTTCTACTGTATTATTGACTGTATGTTTTGTTTATTATTATTACTCCATGTGTAACTCTGTGTTGTATGTGTCGAATTGCTATGCTTTATCTTGGCCAGGTCGCAGTTGCAAATGAGTTCTCAACTAGCCTACCTGGTTAAATAAAGGTGAAATAAATAAACATGACTGAGAAGACACATGACCTGGTATGAAAGACAAAACAAGGTTGGAAATATTATCGACATTACTTTGCACTTTTCACTGGCTGTCCCTCAGGTTGTGGCAGGAGGACACATATTTGGCTGCCAGAACTGAACATTTTGGCTTTTCACCCAATAAATATTAGATTTTTTCTTCATCTTTTATAGTTTCAAATTCTTTGTATTGAATTATAATTTTTGGAAAGAAAATATTCTCTTAGGTCTGAGTATTTGTCACAGTGTAATAGGAAATGCAGCTCTGTCTCTACCTCTCCCCTGGAGCAGAGTGAGCACAGCCTGTCCTCTCTGGGCAGCCAGGTTTGTCTGTGACGACCGGTCTCTATAGCCAGACTGTCCTCTCTGGGCAGCCAGGTTTGTCTGTGACGATCGGTCTCTATAGCCAGACTGTACTCTCTGGGCAGCCAGGTTTGTCTGTGACAACCAGTCTCTATAGCCAGTCGTGTCTTTACTATCATTAAATTGAAGACTTAGTTTTTATCAAAGATTCTCTGTAATTAGTATTACGCGATTAAACTGATTAATCATGTAACTGTAATTAACTAGGAAGTCGGGGCACCAAGGAAAATATTCAGATTACAAAGTTATAATTTTCCCAATATAACCTTTCAGGTATTTTCATATCTGATCAATAGTCTTCTGATTAAGGATTTATTTATTTTACCTCACGTTAGTCTCATTCCAAACGTTGTAAATTGTTGGTTATCTGCACGAACCCAGTCTTCACTATGAGTCATCCATACATCAATTGTCTTAAATCATTTATTTACTAACTAAGTAATTCACAGAAATGCATAAACAAACAAACAAAGTAAATATGGTTACAAGAAATGATAGGAGAATGTGCCCTAGTGGGCTAAACCGGCATGGCGGCTTGTTAGACAAAAGGGGGAGTGGGGTACACCTGAGAAGACACTACAGAGTTGATAATTATAACAATTGAAATGCTAATCCTTTGCAAATGAACGCTCACTCTTTCAGGAACAATTGCAATCACTATATATATTTACGTTCAGTGTGTCGTCTTGATCGCTGTTGAAAAGTTTGTTTCTTTTGTAGAATTGTCCGTCTCTCTCTCTCTCTCTCTCTGTCGTGGTTAGAGGGGATAGTTCAGAGTGACATTCATTAATTTCGTTATAGAATGGTTGTTTCATTGCTTGTCGTTCTTCGCGTTCAATGATACTGAATTCCTAGCTGCAGACTAGTAATTAATATCAAAGGCTTGTTTTTATTCTGTCGGTATCGATAGTCTAACAGTTTAACCACGTGGTATGGTTAAAAGATTCAGCAATGGTCTGCAACCTTTGTCCTCGCGTAATGGAGAAAAACATGGTATGCCCGACCCTAACTGGGCTCATGGGCGGTCCTCTGATTTAGTTCAACTCAAAAGGGAATTGGAGTTTCCTTCATTAAACAGTCCAAAATCACATTACACAATTTTACCAACAGTATCATCCTCACTCATTCATCTTATACAACAATTAGATGTAAACCTCATATCTGAGGCTATTATATAAACAGCGTTATGGTAATGTGGCCGTATTGTCTCCCATGAGTTTCCTCAAGTTGTACCAAACGGACCAGTTCGTAGCTGGATTCTTCACCGATCTTTTATACCTTCTCCAGAACATAAATGTTTTTCGGACCTCAAGTTCTGTGAGGTGGAAGAAATTCCTTTGTTCTCTATGAAACTTCACTCTATCTCTATACTGTGGCCTCTATACTGAGATCATCTCCTCCCGGTATTTACGACCTCTCTGACCACAGCAGCCTGTGTGTAGGAGGCAGGGAGAGGGGGATGGGGCTTGCTGTACCCAAAGAGGGCAACGTCATGACACTAGTCAATGTTTTCCTCTGTTTTCTATCAGTCACAGTGGTCAGATAGTCTGCCACCATGTACTGTCTGTTTAGAGACAAATAGTATTGAAGACTACTTTGATTTTTTGTGGTGTCTTTCCAATAGGTGATATATTTTTATTTTTGTTTTGTGAGGATTTGGTTGGGCCAGATTTTCTGAGTGCTGTTCTGAGGCTCAATGGGGTTGGTTTGGGTTGGTGAACTGAGCCTCAGAACCAGCTGGCTGAGGGGATTCTTCTCTTGTTTCATCTCTTGACATTGTAGAGCTGTGTAATGGAATGTTTTGGGGTCACTTGTTTTTAGATGGTTGTAAAATTTGATGGCTATTTTTTCTATTCGAATGAGGAGGGGGTATCGGCCCAATTCTGCTCTACATGCGTTTTTCTCTGCACTTCCAATACAGTCTTGCAAAACTCTGCATGCAGTATTTCGATTGGATGTTTGTCCCATTTGGTAAATTCATTTTTAGAGATTGGACCCCATACTCCACTGCCATATAGAGCAATTGGTTCTATAACTGATTGGAAAATTTTGAGCCAGATTCTAATTGGAATTTCGATTTTTTGATGTTCCTTTTAATGGCATAGAATGCTCTTCTTGCTTTGTCTCAGCTCATTCACAGCCATGTGAAAGCTACCTGTGTTGCTGATATTTAGTCCTAGATGTGTAGTTTTTGGTGTGTTCTAATAGAACTGTGTCCAAATAGAATTTATATTTGTCATCCTGATTTCCAGACCTTTTTTGGAATATCATTATATTAGTTTTTTTTAGGTTAACGGTCAGAGCCCAGGTCTGACAGAACCAGTGAAGACGATCTAGGTGCTGCTGTAACCCCTCTTTAACTTCTCGACACTAGGGGGGCGCCATTTCGACTTTGTAAAAATTCGTTCCCAAATTAAACTGCCTCGTACTCAATTCTTGCTCGTACAATATGCATATTATTATTACTATTGGATAGAAAACACTCTCTAGTTTCTAAAACCGTTTGAATTATTTCTCTGAGTGAAACAGAACTCATTCTGCAGCACATTTCCTGTCAGGGAGTGAGATTTCAGAAATCGAGGTCCCTGTTCTGAGGTCAGTTTATAAGTCCCCATGTAAGCCATCGGGCTACATGCACTGCATACGCCTTCCTCTAGATGTCAGTAAGCGGGGAGAATTTGAATGGAGTGGATTGCGCAATCTGGGGCCCTATATAAGACCGTGGAACGGAAGTACCGTTCTTTTCAACGGGGCGCCTGGCGAATCAGGGACATCACAATGGCCTCCTGCAAAGCTTTCGTTTTAGCAGTTCTGTATCTCCGGTCATGTTTTTATTCGTTATAGTTGTTAAAGACATCATAAGGTAGTTAATTTAAACCGACTTATAGCAGTTTATATCAGTTTATTGCGATTTTCCTGGATTTCTTTGTGATGCGCTTTCACGAGTTGGACACCTCTCCAGTGGGTGGCTATCGTTAGCTGCTATTTCCACATGAGAAGAGGACATCTTTCAACCAAAAGACGATTGTTCTGGAGAAAGGACACCTTGCCCAAGATTCTGATGGAAGCTTGGCAAATAGTAAGCAATCTTTATGTTGTTAATTCGTATTTATGTTGACAAATGTCAAATAATAATTCCGCCATGAATTTTGGTGCGGTCTCGCTTTAGCGCACGCTGTATGCTGAAGTAACGTTAATTTAAAAAATGTAACACAGCGATTGCATTAAGAACTAATTTGTCTTTCATTTGCTGTCCAACTTGTATTTTTTAGTCAAGTTTATGAATAGTTTTCGATTAGAATAGGTGCCTCTCCAAGATAGCGCCGGACAGATTGCTTGAAGTTTTGGCCACTAATCACATTGTATAACCACGATTTGTGCCGCTAAATATGCACATTTTCGAACAAACTCTATATGCATTGTGTAATATGATGTTATAGGACTGTCATCTGACGAATTCTGAGAAGGTTAGTGAAAAAATTAATATATTTTGGTGGTTTATACGTTATCGCTATTTTTGGCTTGAATCAATGCTGTTGTGATGTTTGCTATTGTGGTAAGCTAATATAACGCTATATTGTGTTTTCGCTGTAAAACACTTAGAAAATCTGAAATATTGGCTGGATTCACAAGATCTGTGTCTTTCATTTGCTGTACGCTGTGTATTTTTAAGAAATGTTTTATGATGAGTAATTAGGTAATACACGATGGTCTCTGTAGTTATTCTAGTCGCTTTGGTGAGAGTTGTGATGGTGGCTGCAATGGTAAATTATGATTTATACCTGAAATATGCACATTTTTCTAACAAAACATATGCTATACAATAAATATGTTATCAGACTGTCATCTGATGAAGTTGTTTCTTGGTTAGTGGCTATTTATATCTTTATTTGGTCGAATTTGTGATAGCTACTGATGGAGTAAAAAACTGATGGAGTAAGAATAGTGGTGTCTTTTGCTAACGTGGTTAGCTAATAGATTTACATATTGTGTCTTCCCTGTAAAACATTTTAAAAATCGGACATGTTGGCTGGATTCACAAGATGTGTATCTTTCATTTGGTGTCTTTGACTTGTGATTTCATGAACATTTTATTATATGATATCCCTGTGGCTTTAGGCTAGGCTATGCTAGTCAGCTTTTTTGATGGGGGGGATCCCGGATCCGGGTTTGTGAGGCGTTAGAGGTTAATGGGAGACAGCAGCACCAGGTCATCTGCGTACAGCAGACACTTGATTTCAGTGTTGTGTAGGGTGATACCAGGTGCTGCCGATTCTTCTAATGTTTTTGCCAATTCATTAATGTAGATGTTAAATAGTGTTGGACTTATTGGGCAACCCTGTTTCACTCCCCGTCCCTGAGAGAAGAAGTCGGTTTGCTTGTTGTCCATTTTAACCGCACATTTGTTTTTAGTGTACATTGATTTAATAACATCATGTGTTTTCCCTCCAATACCACTTTCTATTAGTTTATAAAAAAGACCTTTGTGCCAAATTGAATCAAATGCTTTCTTGAAATCTACAAAACATGAGTAGATTTTGCCTTTGTTTTGGTTTACTTGTTTGTCAATTAGAGTGTGGAGGGTGTAAATGTGGTCTGTTGTACGATAATTTTTTAGAAATCCAATCTGGCTTCTGCTCAGGACGTTGTGTTCGTCAAGGAAATGATGTAGTCTGCTATTTATAATACTGCAGAGAATTTTCCCCAAGTTGCTGTTTACGCAAATTCCTCTGTAATTATTTGGGTCAAATTTGTCTCCATTTTTATAGATTGTTGTGATCAATCCCTGGTTCCAAATATCGGGGAAAATACCTGCAGTGAGGATAATGTTGAAGAGTTTGAGTATAGCCAATTTGAATTTGTGGTCTGTATATTTAATCATTTCATTTAAAATACCATCAGCACCACAGCCCTTTTTGGGTTGGAGAGTGCATAGTTTTTCCAATAATTCTTCTTCTGTAATTGGGGTATCCACAGGATTCTGATAGTCTTTGACTGCTGATTCAAGGGTTTGTAATATTTCTTGTATATCTTTTTGTTCTGGGCTCTTTGTTATATTGCTGTAGAGGTTTGCAAAGTGATTTCTCCACATATCCCCATTTTGGATAACCAGTTCCTCATGATGAGGTTTGTTTAATTTATGATGAGGTTAGTTTATGTGTCGGGGGGCTAGGGTCAGTTGGTTATACCTGGAGTACTTCTCCTGTCTTATCCAGTGTCCTGTGTGAATTTAAGTATGCTCTCTCTAATTCTCTCGTTCTCTCTTTCTTTCTCTCTCTCTGAGAACCTAAGCCCTAGGACCATACGTCACGGCAAACCGGGCATGATGACTCCTTGCTGTCCCCAGTCCACCTGGCCTTGCTGCTGTTCCAGTTTCAACTGCTCTGCCTGCGGTTATGGAACCCCTACCTGTCCCAGACCTGCTGCTTTCAACTCTTAATGATCGGCTATGAAAAGCCAACTGAAAATTATTCATGATTATTATTTGACCATGCTTGTCACTTATGAACATTTTGAACATCTTGGCATAGTTCTGTTATAATCTCCACCCGGCACAGCCAGAAGAGGACTGGCCACCCCTCATAGCCTGGTTCCTCTCTAGGTTTCTTCCTAGGTTTTGGCCTTTCTAGGGAGTTTTTCCTAGCCACCGTGCTTCTACACCTGCATTCCTTGCTGTTTGGGGTTTCTGTACAGCACTTCGAGATATTAGCTGATGTACGAAGGGCTATATAAAATAAACTTGATTTGATTTGATTTGATTTGATTTGATTCCAATTCTCCCAGAAGTGGTTTGATTCTATGGATTCCTCAATTCCATACAGCTGATTTCTAATGTGTTCCTTTTTTGTTCTTAGGGTGTGTTTGTATTGCTTCAGTGTTTCCCCATATTGAAGGCATATAGTTTTGTTGTCTGGTTCTCTGTGTTTTTGATTAGATATATTTCTCAATGACTTTCTTAGATTGTTGCAATCATTATCAAACCATTTTCCATTATCTGTTATTTCTGCTTTGCTCTTATTCTTCTTTAGATTAGCCAAGGAGGCTAATTTGTCAAATATAAAGTTTATGTTCCAAACGGCCAAATTTACACCTTCATTGCTGTAGGAGAATGTTAAGGCTAAACAGTTGTCCAGGAGAGATTGTATTTTTTGGCTACTAATTGTTTTTTGGTAGATGTCTGTACTGTTTGCACTCCATCTATAGGCCTGTTTAGTACCATGTCATTTATTGGGCCGTGATGCTTCATGGTTGGGTTCCGCTCTTCTCAGATACACTGTGATTTTACTGTGGTAAACTCTCTCTCTCTGCCTATCTCTCTCTCTCTCTGCCTATCTCTCTCTCTCTGTCTGTCTCTCTCTCTCTCTCTCTCTCTCTGCCTATCTCTCTCTCTCTCTGTCTGTCCTGTCTGTCTGTCCATGTCTCTCCCTCCCTCTGTCGGTCTGTCTGTCCATCTCTCTCCATCTGTCTGTTTATCTGTCTGTCCATCTCTCTCCATCTGTCTGTCTCTCCATCTGTCTGTCTGTCTGTCTGTCTGTCTGTCTGTCTGTCTGTCTGTCTGTCTGTCTGTCTGTCTGTCTGTCTGTCTGTCTGTCTGTCTGTCTGTCTGTCTGTCTGTCTGTCTGTCCGTCTCTCTCCATCTGTCTGTTTATCTGTCTGTCTGTCTGTCTCTCCGTCTGTCTGTCTGTCTTTCCCTCCGTCTGTCCGTCTGTCTCTCCCTCCGTCTGTCCGTCTGTCTCTCCCTCCGTCTGTCCGTCTGTCTCTCCCTCCGTCTGTCAGTCTGTCTCTCCCTCCGTCTGTCTCTCCCTCCGTCTGTCTCTCCCTCCATCTTTCCGTCTGTCTCTCCCTCCCTCCGTCCGTCCGTCCCCCTCCCTCCGTCCGTCCGTCCGTCCGTCCGTCCGTCCGTCCGTCCGTCTCTCTCTATGTCTGTCTGTCTGTCTGTCTGTCTGTCTGTCCGTCCATCTCTCTCCGTCTGTCTGTCTGTCTGTCTGTCTGTCTGTCTGTCTGTCTGTCTGTCTGTCTGTCTGTCTGTCTGTCTGTCTGTCTGTCCATCTCTCTCCGTCTGTCTGTCTGTCCATCTCTCTCCGTCTGTCTGGCTGTCTGTCTGTCTGTCTGTCCATCTCTCTCTGTCTGTCCGTCCGTCCGCCCGCCCGCCCGCCCGTCCGTCCGTCCGTCCGTCCGTCCGTCCGTCCGTCCGTCCGTCCGTCCGTCTGTCTGTCTGTCTGTCTGTCTGTCTGTCTCTCTCTGCTGTTATGTTGTTTGTTCTCCTCCTTCCTGCATCATGGCACTTCACCCAGCTGCTCTGCCTCTCTCTGCTGAGATAATTCATCTAATTACTACCATGGGCAGGTAAAATGTGTTGTTTTTGAGTGGTAGCGAGAGGGTTTTTATTACGTTAAGAGGCCAATCAATTCACTTCTCTGAAGGTTTAGGTTTATGCAGGGGAGGCTTCAGGCATAAGTGTCATAAGTGGTTGCTTAGGGCCCCCGGCCATTAAGGGGCCTCCTCGCAATTATTTTATATATATATATATATATTACATTTTCTTTTCATAAAAGATCACAGAAATTATTGCAAAAGTATTTTCAAAGAATAACTAGTTTGTTAGTGTGGGCCTGCAGATTTCATCATGCTCAGGTGGATCACACATTGGATGCTTGACACCTGCCCTACGTTTGTCTGTGATGTGAGGAGAGGGAAACATCGCTCTCCACCGGTTTCCTTGAGGAATGCGACCACATTATGTCTGATAAAAGATCCAGAATGCACCAATCTGTCTCGAAGAAGCGTAAAAAGAGAAAAGCTGAGGAAGCTAAAGAACAAGAGAAAGCTAGCTACTGTATTATTCTGTTTCGCTTGATTTGTATTGCTGTAGTGCTGTGCCACTTTCATTAGCCAGCTAGCTATCTACCAAGCAACAACACCTAGCTAGTTAGCTTGGCTGGTTAGCTTGGCTAGTTAGCTTGGCTAGTTAGCTTGGCTAGTTAGCGTGGCTAGTTAGCTTGGCTAGTTAGCTTGGCTAGTTAGCTTGGCTAGTTAGCTTGGCTAGTTAGCTTGGCTAGCTTCTGCAGCATCAATTTAAAAGGGAGATCAGCTCAGCTAGTGGCAATTCTATCTCTATGTTCTGTTGTTGTACGCTACACCTGCTGTAGATAGGAGTGTAGCAGATACACCAGTCAGTCAGGACCGTATTTGACAGTGTCAGACTTCAGACTACATGATGCTTCTGGCTTAGTCTGGGGCAAGCATGTGTAATCCATTAGACGTCATTGGTAGGTAACACATGGGACGGGGAAAGGTAGGTGTTCGATTTGGTCAAATAATCTACAACTTCTAAATCATTTCACCAATAATTAACTTTGGGTAATGACAGACCATTGCGTGTCTCACATTTTCCTTATGAAAGGGCCGTATCTGTCTGAACTTGGGTTCTTGTCTAATTGAATATCCTGCAATCTTATTGGATGTTGTGTTAATCAGGTAGATAATTACTGTGAGAACAACACAAAGGCTTAAAATGCAAGTCACATATATGTCAAATATATGGGTGTGAAACATTTCCAGTTCACAACATGTTTAATAAACGTATAACCACCCAGTCAGGCCAACCAAGATCACCAACCACCCAGTCAGGTCAACCAAGATCACCAACCACCCAGTCAGGCCAACCAAGATCACCAACCACCCAGTCAGGCCAACCAAGATCACCAACCACCCCAGTCAGGTAAACCAAGATCACTAACCACACAGTCAGGCCAACCAAGATCACCAACCACCCCAGTCAGGTAAACCAAGATCACTAACCACCCAGTCAGGCCAACCAAGATCACCAACCACCCAGTCAGGTCAACCAAGATCACCAACCACCCAGTCAGGCCAACCAAGATCACTAACCACCCCAGTCAGGTAAACCAAGATCACCAACCACCCAGTCAGGTCAACCAAGATCACCAACCACCCAGTCAGGCCAACCAAGATCACCAACCACCCAGTCAGGCCAACCAAGATCACCAACCACCCAGTCAGGCCAACCAAGATCACCAACCACCCAGTCAGGCCAACCAAGATCACCAACCACCCCAGTCAGGCCAACCAAGATCACCAACCACCCCAGTCAGGTAAACCAAGATCACTAACCACACAGTCAGGCCAACCAAGATCACCAACCACCCAGTCAGGCCAACCAAGATCACCAACCACCCAGTCAGGCCAACCAAGATCACCAACCACCAGTCAGGTCAACCAAGATCACCAACCACCCAGTCAGGCCAACCAAGATCACCAACCACCCAGTCAGGCCAACCAAGATCACCAACCACCCAGTCAGGCCAACCAAGATCACCAACCACCCAGTCAGGCCAACCAAGATCACCAACCACCCCAGTCAGGTCAACCAAGATCACCAACCACCCCAGTCAGGTCAACCAAGATCACCAACCACCCAGTCAGGCCAACCAAGATCCCCAACCACCCAGTCAGGTCAACCAAGATCCCCAACCACCCAGTCAGGTCAACCAAGATCACTAACCACCCCAGTCAGGTCAACCAAGATCACCAACCACCCAGTCAGGCCAACCAAGATCACCAACCACCCCAGTCAGGTAAACCAAGATCACTAACCACACAGTCAGGCCAACCAAGATCACCAACCACCCAGTCAGATAAACCAAGATCACTAACCACCCAGTCAGGCCAACCAAGATCACCAACCACCCCAGTCAGGTCAACCAAGATCACCAACCACCCCAGTCAGGTCAACCAAGATCACCAACCACCCCTGTCAGGTCAACCAAGATCACCAACCACCCCAGTCAGGTCAACCAAGATCACCAACCACCCCAGTCAGGCCAACCAAGATCAACAACCACCCCAGTCAGGTCAACCAAGATCACCAACCACCCAGTCAGGCCAACCAAGATCACCAACCACCCAGTCAGGTAAACCAAGATCACCAACCACACAGTCAGGCCAACCAAGACCACCAACCACCCCAGGAGTACTATTGCACAGTCAGCTCAACCAACACCATACAGGCCCACAAATTGATCTTGCTAAGTGGCCATTAGTCCTGTCAGATTTACTAAGGACTGATCTGGTCAGCAAAAGGCCAGTGTTGGTAGACCCAGACTTCAGATTCACTAAGGACTGATTTGGTCAGCAAAAGGCCAGTGTTGGTAGACCCAGACTTCAGATTTACTAAGGACTGATCTGGTCAGCAAAAGGCCAGTGTTGGTAGACCCAGACTTCAGATTTACTAAGGACTGATTTGGTCAGCAAAAGGCCAGTGTTGGTAGACCCAGACTTCAGATTCTCCAAGAGACACATGCTTTCACCACCGCTACATGTACAGAACACTTGTCAACGGAGAGAGTTATGGCTGCAGCCCGGTGTCGGTACACTTATGACAACAGCCAGCTCAAGTGCAGGGTGCGAAATTCAAAAGATATTTTTTAGAAATATTTAACTTTCACACATTAACAAGTCCAATACAGCAAATGAAAGATACACATCTTGTGGATCCAGCCAACATGTCCGATTTTTAAAATGTTTTACTGGCGAAAACACCACGTATATTTATGTTAGCTCACCACCAAATACAAAAAAGCACAGACATTTTTCACAGCACAGGTAGCTTGCACAAAACCAACCTAACTAACCAAGAACCAACCAAACTAACCAAGAAACAACTTCATCAGATGACAGTCTTATAACAAGTTATACAATAAATCTATGTTTTGTTCGAAAAATGTGCATATTTGAGGTATAAATCATAGTTTTACATTGCAGCTACAATCGGAAATAGCACCGAAGCAGCTAGAACAATTACAGAGACCAAATTGAAATACCTAAATAGTCATCATAAAACATTTATGAAAAATACATGGTGTACAGCAAATTAAAGACAAACATCTTGTGAATCCAGCCAATATTTCCAGTTCTTTAAGTGTTTTACAGCGAAAACACAATATAGCATTATATTAGCTTACCACAATAGCCAAAAACACAACAGCATTTATTGTATAACATGTTATAAGACTGTCATCTGATGAAGTTGTTTCTTGGTTAGTGACTAATTATATCTCTATTTGATCGGTTTTGTGATAGGTACCTATGCGGTAGAAAAATTGTGAAAATATGCGGTTGAGTCTTTGGCTATTGTGGTTAGCTAATAGAAATACATATTGTGTTTTCGCTGTAAAACATTTAAAAAATCGGAAATGATGGCTGGATTCACAAGATGTTTATCTTTCATTTGCTGTATTGGACTTGTGATTTCATGATATTTATATGCTATTATTTACTTGTGGCGCTATGCTAGGCTATGCTAGTCAGCTTTTACTGATGAGGATGCTCCCGGATCCGGGATGGGTGTTAAGTAAAGGTTAAAAAAGGAACATGTTAGACATATCAACAGTGGAAAACAACAGGCGACATACCTAGCCAAAAATAATACAAAATGTATTATCTCCTGTATCATTGAGCACAATGGTGGATGAAATCAAAAACTCAAAGTACTTTTCAATCATTTTGGACTGCACCCCAGACATCAGTCAACAGGAGCAGATATCTGTTGTTGTGCTAACAGTCCGTTTTGAGGAAACTCCAGAGATCTAGGGTTCCTAATAGCCCCTGCAAAGATGGCACCGACAGAGAGGATCACCTCGCTTCTAGCTCTTAGGAAACTATGCAGTATTTCGTTTTTTTATGTATTATATCTTACATTGTTAGCCCAGAAAATCTTAAGTTTTATTACATACAGCCGGAAATAACTATTGGATATCAGAGCTATGTCAACTTACCAGCACTACGACCAGGAATACGACTTTCCCGAAGCGGATCCTTTGTTCGAACTGATTCCAGAGGCTGACCGAAAACAACGTTGCCGCAGGAGAGGTAGACGGAGTGGCCTTCTTGTCAGACTTCGGAGGCGTGCACACCACCGACCGCTTTCGAGTACTTTACTCGCTAACGTCTCTAGATAACAAGGTAGATGAAATTAAGGCTAGGGTTGCTTTCCAGAGAGACATCCGTGCACAATTTAGAGCATCCTGTCGGGCTGTATCACCCCCTGGTACGGTAACTGCACTGCCCACAACCGCATGGCTATCCAGAGGGTAGTGAGGTCTGCACAACGCATCACCGGGGGCAAACTACATGCCCTCCAGGACACCTACAGCACCCGATGTCACAGGAAGACCAAAAAGATCATCAACCACCCGAGCCACTGCCTGTTCACCCCGCTATCATCCAGAAGGCGAGGTCAGTACAGGTGCATCAAAACTGGGACAGAGAGACTGAAAAACAGCTTCAATCTCAAGGCCATCAGACTGTTAAACAGCCATCGAATCAAATTCTGCTTAGGGCCCCCAAAAAGGCTAGAGCCGGCCCTGGGATAATGATTGTAGGGCTGGGAGTAGAACGTTAGCCTGAGGTGAGAGCAATGGCGGAAGGACACGCACTCACATACGCACACACTGTCTCCTGTACGGACACACACAGAGAACCCAGTGGGACATTGGTTCAGCTCCATAGAGGGATAGAGGCTGATTGATGTTAAGAGAGTGTGTCTGCATGCACTAGGGACTGATAGATGTTAAGAGTCTCTCTAGAGGGAAGGGAAGGGAGGGAGGGAGGGAGGGAGGGAGGGAGGGAGGGAGGGAGGGAGGGAGGGAGGGAGGGAGGGAGGGAGGGAGGGAGGGAGGGAGGGAGGGAGAGAAGACTGATTCTGAAACAAGGTTAAATGTAAAGCTGAATAGGAGCATGTGGTTCACCAACAAGAGAGCACAAATTGACTTCAGAATCAGACGTTTGTCTGAGCAGACCGAGACAGCTGAGCAGACTCTCACACTGACAGCTGAGCAGACTCTCACACTGACAGTCAACAGACTCTCACACTGACAGTCAGCAGACTCTCACACTGACAGTCAGCAGACTCTCACACTGACAGTCAGCAGACTCTCACACTGACAGTCAGCAGACTCTCACACTGACAGCTCAGCAGACTCTCACACTGACAGTCAGCAGACTCTCACACTGACAGTCAGCAGACTTTCACACTGACAGCTGAGCAGACTCTCACACTGACAGTCAGCAGACTCTCACACTGACAGCTGAGCAGACTCTCACACTGACAGCCAGCATCACAAATAAACTTTTCTGGATTGTTAACTTATGATGGACATGAGGTCTCAGAGGATTCTATTAGTGAGAAGAGAGAAAATAGAGAAGAGAGAGAGAGAGGGAGAAGAGAAAGAGAGAGGAACCTCAGGCTAAAATCTGTTGGACAGAGATGAGAACAGTATGAGGCTGGGCATTATGGGATGTGTACGAGAGTGGAATGGTAGGTAGGGAAGTGAGTCTTTCGGGGGGGAGTCTGAGAAGTTTTCCAGCTTCAGGAAATGGATGTGAATCAGACAAAGGAGAACCATTTTGTAGAATATACCACTGGAGGTACAGGTGGAAGTAGCAGGATATGGTTTCGTTGGCTTTGAGCGACCACATAAGAGCTGACCTCAGTCAGGCAGTCGGCCAGCCAGCCAGCCAGCCAAAATATATGCACTCACGAACTGTAAGTCGCTCTGGATAAGAGCATCTGCTGAATGACTGACATGTAAATGTCGTGTATTGACATTGGATTACGCAACAGAATGTGACAACAGTAATTAATCTCTAGACAGGTGGAGTGAGTTGTTCTGGTTCCACCCCGTTATGTTTTCTTTATTTTAATACAAAATATCAAATAAATACCTGTTAGAAAATGTATATATGAGTACAGGAAAACAACGGTGAAATTTGATAATGAATTGAATACCTGAAATCCAACCGAAGTCCCTCAACTCCATCCATCATTTTGTCCGTGCCAGTAAATATTGTATGTGGTATTATTCAGTCAAAATCTGATTAAAAAATCAATCAGTTTGGAATATCTTCATCCATTGTCCAGTTGTTGCGTTGATTGGAATTGTTTTTAAAAAATGTAACAATTTGTATGTCTTGCTACAGTCAGTCAGTCAGCCAGGCAGCTAGTCAGCCAGTCAGTCAGCCAGCCAGCTAGTCAGCCAGTCAGTCAGCCAGCTAGTCAGCTAGTCAGCCAGCCAGCTAGTCAGTCAGCCAGCCAGCTAGTCAGTCAGCCAGCCAGCTAGTCAGTCAGCCAGCCAGCTAGTCAGTCAGCCAGCCAGCTAGTCAGCCAGTCAGTCAGCCAGCTAGTCAGCCAGCCAGCCAGCTAGTCAGTCAGCCAGCCAGCTAGTCAGCCAGTCAGTCAGCCAGCTAGTCAGCCAGCCAGCCAGCTAGTCAGTCAGCCAGCCAGCTAGTCAGTCAGCCAGCCAGCCAGTCAGCCAGTCAGTCAGCCAGCCAGCTAGTCAGTCAGTCAGTCAGCCAGCCAGCTAGTCAGTCAGCCAGCCAGCTAGTCAGTCAGCCAGCCAGCTAGTCAGCCAGTCAGTCAGCCAGCTAGTCAGCCAGCCAGCCAGCTAGTCAGCCAGCCAGCCAGCTAGTCAGTCAGCCAGCCAGCCAGCCAGCTAGTCAGCCAGCCAGCCAGCTAGTCAGCCAGCCAGCTAGTCAGCCAGCCAGCCAGCCAGCCAGCAGGCTAGTCAGTCAGCCAGCCAGCAGTCAGCCAGCCAGCCAGTAGTCAGCCAGCCAGCCAGCCAGCCAGTCAGCCAGCCAGTAGTCAGTCAGCCAGCAGTCAGTCAGCCAGCCAGTAGTCAGTCAGCCAGCCAGTAGTCAGCCAGCCAGCCAGTAGTCAGCCAGTCAGCCAGCCAGCCAGCCAGCCAGCCAGCCAGCTAGTCAGCCAGCCAGCCAGCTAGGCAGCTAGTCAGTCAGCCAGGCAGCTAGTCAGGCAGTCAGCCAGCGAGTCAGCCAGCCAGCCAGCCAGCCAGCCAGCCAGCCAGCTAGTCAGCCAGCCAGTCAGCCAGGCAGGCAGTCAGTCAGCGAGCCAGTCAGGCAGTCAGCCAGCGAGTCAGCCAGCCAGCCAGCGAGTCAGCCAGTCAGCCAGCCAGCCAGCCAGCCAGCCAGCCAGCCAGTCAGCCAGCCAGCCAGCCAGGCAGCTAGTCAGTCAGCCAGGCAGCTAGTCAGCCAGCCAGCCAGCTAGTCAGCCAGTCAGTCAGCCAGCCAGCCAGTCAGCCAGTCAGTCAGCCAGCCAGCTAGTCAGCCAGTCAGTCAGCCAGCCAGCTAGTCAGTCAGCCAGCCAGCTAGTCAGCCAGCCAGCCAGCTAGTCAGCCAGTCAGCCAGCCAGCCAGCCAGCCAGTCAGTCAGCCAGCCAGCTAGTCAGCCAGTCCACCAGTCAGTCAGCCAGTCAGCCAGTCAGCCAGTCTACCAGTCAGCCATCCAGTCAGCCAGTATTTTAGTCAGCCAGTCTACCAGTCAGCCATCCAGTCAGCCAGTCAGCCAGTCCACCAGTCAGTCAGCCAGTCTACCAGTCAGCCAGTCTACCAGTCTACCAGTCAGCCAGTCTACCAGTCTACCAGTCTACCAATCAGCCAGTCAGCCAGTCTACCAGTCAGCCAGTCTACCAGTCAGTCAGCCATTTATCAAGTCTACCAGTCAGCCAGTCTACCAGCCAGCCAGTCTACCAGTCAGTCATCCAGTCAGCCAGTCAGCCAGTCTACCAGTCAGCCAGTCTACTAGTCAGCCAGTCTACCAGTCAGTCATCCAGTCAGCCAGTCTACCAGCCAGCCAGTCAGCCAGTCTACCAGTCAGCCAGTCTACTAGTCAGCCAGTCTACCAGTCAGTCAGCCAGTCTACCAGCCAGCCAGTCAGCCAGTCAGCCAGCCAGTCAGTCAGCCAGTCTACCAGCCAGCCAGTCAGCCAGTCTACCAGCCAGCCAGTCTACCAGTCAGCCAGCCAGCCAGTCTACCAGTCAGCCAGTCAGTCAGCCAGCCAGTCAGCCAGTCTACCAGTCAGCCAGTCAGCCAGTCTACCAGTCAGTCAGCCAGCCAGTCAGCCAGTCAGGTGGAGTTTTATAGAGTGAGAGCAGAGTGGTGGCTAATATCATATAAGCTGGTGCTACGGTACAAAAGTCTGTTGACGCTCTGATCCCTGGTTTCTCACCTCAGTAGCAGACACAGCAGGTCTACACACCACAGCAGGTGACCTGAGCCAGTCTGCCTCCTCTTTCTGCTTTTGACGTGCTGACAGTCTAGTGTCTGTTTATCTGATCTCACAACAGGCCTAAATGAGATTAGGATGACCCTGAGGTGCAGTGTAGCAGTTGACCTTGGTCTCGTCTGGTCCCTGTTTATCTCACTTCACAACAAGACAATCATCTGAGAGGGAGTGGGAAGACCTCAGCCTGTATAATTCAGATTTATAACACATACGGTGGAGGGAGAGTAGGTTATCTCACTTCACAACAAGACAATCACCCCCCCCCGTCACCCACCCTGATAGCCCTCCAGACAACACCCCCCCCGTCACCCCCCTGTCACCCACCCTGATAGCCCTCCAGACAACACCCCCCCCCCCCCGTCACCCACCCTGATAGCCCTCCAGACAACACCCCCCCCCGTCACCCCCCTGTCACCCACCCTGATAGCCCTCCAGACAACACCCCCCCCCCCCCCCCCCCCCGTCACCCACCCTGATAGCCCTCCAGACAACACCCCCCCCAACCCCCACCCCCTCTGAGCACCCCACACCCACTGAGGACATACACAAGACACAGATTGTACTCCTTATGGACTCAAATGGGAAATATATACAAGAAAAATAACTTTTTCCCCAAACAGTGTGTCTAAACTCTGGCGTCCAAACACCCAGCATGCACTAAACCTTCTGTCTGAGGACCAACTAGGTTCACCTAGCCACATAATAATACACACAGGCACAAACGACCTGAGAGCACCGCAGGAAAGGGTGGCCACAGCACTGAAGGGAGTGATTGAAAAAGCTTCTTCTACTTTCCCCAAAGCACAAGTGGTTATCTCCACCCTGCTACCAAGTCCTGAGGTCATCTGCCTTTGGCCTAAAGAGCAGGAACCTGGACTTCACCAAAGAAATCAGAAATACAGACATTGTCATCCTACAAGAAACCTGGTATAGAGGAGACGGACCCACTGGTTGCCCTCTAGGTTACAGAGAGCTGGTAGTCCCATCCACCAAACTACCAGGTGTGAAACAGGAAGGGACTCAGGGGGTATGCTAATTTGGTATAGAGCAGACCCAACTCAATCCATTAAATTAATCAAAACAGGAACATTTTACATCTGGCTAGAAATTCAAAAGGAAATTATCTTAACAGAGAAAAATGTCCTCCTGTGCGCGACCTATATCCCCCCACTAGAATCCCCATACTTTAATGAAGACAGCTTCTCCATCCTAGAGGGGGAGATCAAACATTTCCAGGCCCAGGGACATGTACTAGTCTGTGGAGACCTAAATGCCAGAACCGGACAAGAACCTGACACCCTCAGCACACAGGGGGACAAAACACCTGCCTGGAGGTGACAGCATTCCCTCCCCCATATGCCCCCCTAGGCACAACTATGACAAAACAACCAACAAAAATGGGTTACAACTCCTGCAGCTCTGTTGCACGCTGGGTATGTACATAGTGAATGGTAGACTTCGAGGGGACTCCTATGGTAGGTACACCTATAGCTCATATTTTGGCAGTAGTACTGTAGACTACTTTATCACCGACCTCAACCCAGAGTCTCTCAGAGCGTTCACAGTCAGCCCACTGACACCCCTATCAGATCACAGCAAAATCACAGTCTACCTGAACAGAGCAATACTCAATCATGAGACATCAAAGCCAAAATAACTGAATAATATGAAGAAATGCTTTAGATGGAAGGAAAGTAGTGTGGAAACCTACCAAAAAACAATTAGGCAACAACAAATTCAATCCCTTTTAGACAACTTCCTGGACTAAATGTTTCACTGTAATAGTGAAGGTGTAAACCTGACAGTAGAAAACCTAAACAGTATATTTGACCTCTCAGCTTCCCTATCATATCTAAAAAATCTCAAATAGAAAACCGAAGAAAATTAACAACAATGACAAATGGTGTGATGAAGAATGCAAAAATCTAAGAAAGAAATTGAGAAACCTGTCCAACCAAAAACATAGAGACCCAGAAAACCTGAGTCTACTTCTTCACTATGGTGAATCACTAAAACAATACAGAAATACACTACGGAAAAAGAAGGAACAGCACGTCAGAAATCAGCTCAATGTAATTGAAGAATCCATAGACTCTAACCACGTATGGGAACATTGGAAAACACTAAACAAACAACAACATGAAGAATTATCTATCCAAAATGGAGATGTATGGATAAACCACTTCTCCAATCTTTTTGGCCATATAACAAAGAACAAAGAGCAAAAACATATACATGATCAAATACAAATCTTAGAATCAACTATTAAAGACTACCAGAACCCACTGGATTCTCCAATTACCTTGAATGAGCTACAGGACAAAATACAAACCCTCCAACCCAAAAAGGCCTGTGGTGTTGATGGTATCCTTAATGAAATGATCAAATATACAGACAACAAATTCCAATTGGCTATACTAAAACTCTTTAACATCGTCCTCAGCTCTGGCATCTTCCCCAATATTTGGAACCAAGGACTGATCACCCCAATCCACAAAAGTGGAGACAAATTTGACCCCAATAACTACCGTGGAATATGCGTCAACAGTAACCTTGGGAAAATCCTCTGCATTATCATTAACAGCAGACTTGTACATTTCCTCAGTGAAAACTATGTACTGAGCAAACATCAAATTGGCTTTTTACCAAATTACCGTACAACAGACCATGTAATCACCCTGCACACCCTAATTGACAAACAAACAAACCAAAACAAAGGCAAAGTCTTCTCATGCTTTGTTGATTTCAAAAAAGCCTTTGACTCAATTTGGCATGAGGGTCTTCTATACATATTGATGGAAAGTGGTGTTGGTAGAAAAACATACGAAATTATAAAATCCATGTACACAAACAAGTGTGCGGTTAGAATTGGCAAAAAAATAACACACACATTTCTTCCCACAGGGCCGTGGGGTGAGACAGGGATGCAGCTTAAGCATCTGTAATAGACCTACTGGTTTGACTGAATGTGGAGCGGTTTCAGCTACTGTAATAGACCTACTGGTTTGACTGAATGTGGAGCGGTTTCAGCTACTGTAATAGACCTACTGGTTTGACTGAATGTGGAGCGGTTTCAGCTACTGTAATAGACCTACTGGTTTGACTGAATGTGGAGCGGTTTCAGCTACTGTAATAGACCTACTGGTTTGACTGAATGTGGAGCGGTTTCAGCTACTGTAATAGACCTACTGGTTTGACTGAATGTGGAGCGGTTTCAGCTACTGTAATAGACCTACTGGTTTGACTGAATGTGAAGCGGTTTCAGCTACTGTAGTAGACCTACTGGTTTGACTGAATGTGGAGCGGTTTCAGCTACTGTAATAGACCTACTGGTTTGACTGAATGTGGAGCGGTTTCAGCTACTGTAATAGACCTACTGGTTTGACTGAATGTGGAGCGGTTTCAGCTACTGTAATAGACCTACTGGTTTGACTGAATGTGGAGCGGTTTCAGCTACTGTAATAGACCTACTGGTTTGACTGAATGTGGAGTGGTTTCAGCTACTGTAATAGACCTACTGGTTTGACTGAATGTGGAGCGGTTTCAGCTACTGTAATAGACCTACTGGTTTGACTGAATGTGGAGCGGTTTCAGCTACTGTAATATACCTACTGGTTTGACTGAATGTGGAGCGGTTTCAGCTACTGTAATAGACCTACTGGTTTGACTGAATGTGGAGCGGTTTCAGCTACTGTAATAGACCTACTGGTTTGACTGAATGTGGAGCGGTTTTACCTACTGTAGTAGACCTACTGGTTTGACTGAATGTGGAGCGGTTTCAGCTACTGTAATAGACCTACTGGTTTGACTGAATGTGGAGCGGTTTCAGCTACTGTAATATGCCTACTGGTTTGACTGAATGTGGAGCGGTTTCAGCTACTGTAATAGACCTACTGGTTTGACTGAATGTGGAGCGGTTTCAGCTACTGTAATAGACCTACTGGTTTGACTGAATGTGGAGCGGTTTCAGCTACTGTAATATGGCTACTGGTTTGACTGAATGTGGAGCGGTTTCAGCTACTGTAATAGACCTACTGGTTTGACTGAATGTGGAGCGGTTTCAGCTACTGTAATAGACCTACTGGTTTGACTGAATGTGGAGCGGTTTCAGCTACTGTAATAGACCTACTGGTTTGACTGAATGTGGAGCGGTTTCAGCTACTGTAGTAGACCTACTGGTTTGACTGAATGTGAAGCGGTTTCAGCTACTGTAATAGACCTACTGGTTTGACTGAATGTGGAGCGGTCTCAGCTACTGTAATAGGCCTAATGGTTTGACTGAATGTGGAGCGGTTTCAGCTACTGTAATAGACCTACTGGTTTGACTGAATGTGGAGCGGTTTCAGCTACTGTAATAGACCTACTGGTTTGACTGAATGTGGAGCGGTTTCAGCTACTGTAATAGGCCTACTGGTTTGACTGAATGTGGAGCGGTTTCAGCTACTGTAATAGACCTACTGGTTTGACTGAATGTGGAGCGGTTTCAGCTACTGTAATAGACCTACTGGTTTGACTGAATGTGGAGCGGTTTCAGCTACTGTAATAGACCTACTGGTTTGACTGAATGTGGAGCGGTCTCAGCTACTGTAATAGACCTACTGGTTTGACTGAATGTGGAGCGGTTTCAGCTACTGTAATAGACCTACTGGTTTGACTGAATGTGGAGCGGTTTCAGCTACTGTAATAGACCTACTGGTTTGACTGAATGTGGAGCGGTTTCAGCTACTGTAATAGACCTACTGGTTTGATTGAATGTGGAGCAGTTTCAGCTACTGTAATAGACCTACTGGTTTGACTGAATGTGGAGCGGTTTCAGCTACTGTAATAGACCTACTGGTTTGACTGAATGTGGAGCGGTTTCAGCTACTGTAATAGACCTAATGGTTTGACTGAATGTGGAGCGGTTTCAGCTACTGTAATAGACCTACTGGTTTGACTGAATGTGGAGCGGTTTCAGCTACTGTAATAGACCTACTGGTTTGACTGAATGTGGAGCGGTTTCAGCTACTGTAATAGACCTACTGGTTTGACTGAATGTGGAGCGGTTTCAGCTACTGTAATAGACCTACTGGTTTGACTGAATGTGGAGCGGTTTCAGCTACTGTAATAGACCTACTGGTTTGACTGAATGTGGAGCGGTTTCAGCTACTGTAATAGATCTACTGGTTTGACTGAATGTGGAGCGGTTTCAGCTACTGTAATAGACCTACTGGTTTGACTGAATGTGGAGCGGTTTCAGCTACTGTAATAGACCTACTGGTTTGACTGAATGTGGAGCGGTTTCAGCTACTGTAGTAGACCTACTGGTTTGACTGAATGTGGAGCGGTTTCAGCTACTGTAATAGACCTACTGGTTTGACTGAATGTGGAGCGGTTTCAGCTACTGTAATAGACCTACTGGTTTGACTGAATGTGGAGCGGTTTCAGCTACTGTAATAGACCTACTGGTTTGACTGAATGTGGAGCGGTTTCAGCTACTGTAATAGACCTACTGGTTTGACTGAATGTGGAGCGGTTTCAGCTACTGTAATAGACCTACTGGTTTGACTGAATGTGGAGCGGTTTCAGCTACTGTAATAGACCTACTGGTTTGACTGAATGTGGAGCGGTTTCAGCTACTGTAATAGACCTACTGGTTTGACTGAATGTGGAGCGGTTTCAGCTACTGTAATAGACCTACTGGTTTGACTGAATGTGGAGCGGTTTCAGCTACTGTAATAGACCTACTGGTTTGACTGAATGTGGAGCGGTTTCACCTACTGTAATAGGCCTACTGGTTTGACTGAATGTGGAGCGGTTTTACCTACTGTAGTAGACCTACTGGTTTGACTGAATGTGGAGCAGTTTCAGCTACTGTAATACACCTACTGGTTTGACTGAATGTGGAGCGGTTTTACCTACTGTAGTAGACCTACTGGTTTGACTGAATGTGGAGCGGTTTCAGCTACTGTAATAGGCCTACTGGTTTGACTGAATGTGGAGCGGTTTCAGCTACTGTAATAGACCTACTGGTTTGACTGAATGTGGAGCGGTTTCAGCTACTGTAATAGACCTACTGGTTTGACTGAATGTGGAGCGGTTTCAGCTACTGTAATAGACCTACTGGTTTGACTGAATGTGGAGCGGTTTCAGCTACTGTAATAGACCTACTGGTTTGACTGAATGTGGAGCGGTTTCAGCTACTGTAGTAGACCTACTGGTTTGACTGAATGTGGAGCGGTTTCAGCTACTGTAATAGACCTACTGGTTTGACTGAATGTGGAGCGGTTTCAGCTACTGTAATAGACCTACTGGTTTGACTGAATGTGGAGCGGTTTCAGCTACTGTAGTAGACCTACTGGTTTGACTGAATGTGGAGCGGTTTCAGCTACTGTAATAGACCTACTGGTTTGACTGAATGTGGAGCGGTTTCACCTACTGTACGTGTCCAGACCACAGTCTGTGTGTTGGCAGGTATCTCTCAGTCTGTCTGTTTGTGATGAGGAAGTGTCATTTTGGAGGGATTACGTCTCCATCTAAACACACACACCCCTCTGCCCTGTCAACAACATCCTGTGAACAGACAAACACCCTGCATTGAACATCGCCAAGCAAATATTGTCTGAAAGTTTTTATTATTACCTTCAGAAACTATTCGCTCTCTTTGACTTTGTGTTACCGCCTGAATTTAAATGGATTACATTTAGATTTCGTGTCACTGATCTATACACAATAAAGCTCTTAGAGACTCACCCAGAAAGACTCACAGCTGTAGCGCTGCCAAAGGGGATTCTAACATGTATTGATAAATAAAGTGTTGAGACACTAACACTTTTGTGTCTGTTTTGGCTCTGTACGCCATCACTTTGTATTTGAAATGTTACATGAAGTTAAAGTGCAAACTGTCAGGTTTCATTTGAGGGTATTTGCATCCATATCGTGTTAACCTTTCTGAAATTACAACAGTTTTTGTACATAGTCCCACTATTTTAGGAGACCGGACATATTGGGACAAATTCATTTATACGTGTATTAAAGTGGTTAAAAGTTTATCGTTGTGTTCTATATTCATAGAACACAACGATTACGGCAAGCTGGTGACCTTACAAACTTGTTGGATGCATTTGCTGTTTGTTTTGGTTGTTTCAGATTATTTTGTGTCCAATAGAAATTAATGGTAAAAAATGTATTGTATCATCGTTAGGTATATGGGACCAAAAACTAAAACCCAAATAAAAATAACCTCAAATTAAAGCTGAGAGTCTGTAATTTAACCTCATAGTCATTGTATCATTGCAAATTCAAGGTGCTGGAGTACAGAGAGAGCTCCACCAGATGTGTCACTGTCTCAGTTATTACTGAGGGTAACATCTGCTAAGTCAAAACTACTGTCTGATGGCTCTACTGTCTGATGGCTCTACTGTCTGATGGCTCTACTTTCTGATGGCTCTACTGTCTGATGGCTACTTTCTGATGGCTCTACTGTCTGATGGCTCTACTGTCTGATGGCTCTACTTTCTGATGGCTCTACTGTCTGATGGCTACTTTCTGATGGCTCTACTGTCTGATGGCTCTACTGTCTGATGGCTCTACTGTCTGATGGCTACTTTCTGATGGCTCTACTGTCTGATGGCTCTACTGTCTGATGGCTCTACTGTCTGATGGCTCTACTGTCTGATGGCTACTGTCTGATGGCTCTACTGTCTGATGGCTCTACTGTCTGATGGCACTACTGTCTGATGGCTCTACTGTCTGATGGCTCTACTGTCTGATGGCTCTACTGTCTGATGGCTCTACTGTCTGATGGCTACTTTCTGATGGCTCTACTGTCTGATGGCTCTACTTTCTGATGGCTCTACTGTCTGATGGCTCTACTGTCTGATGGCTCTACTGTCTGATGGCTCTACTGTCTGATGGCTCTACTGTCTGATGGCTCTACTGTCTGATGGCTACTTTTTGATGGCTCTACTGTCTGATGGCTCTACTGTCTGATGGCTCTACTGTCTGATGGCTCTACTGTCTGATGGCTCTACTGTCTGATGGCTCTACTGTCTGATGGCTCTACTGTCTGATGGCACTACTGTCTGATGGCTCTACTGTCTGATGGCACTACTGTCTGATGGCTCTACTGTCTGATGGCTCTACTGTCTGATGGCACTACTGTCTGATGGCTCTACTGTCTGATGGCTCTACTGTCTGATGGCTACTTTCTGATGGCTCTACTGTCTGATGGCTCTACTGTCTGATGGCACTACTGTCTGATGGCTCTACTGTCTGATGGCTCTACTGTCTGATGGCTCTACTGTCTGATGGCTCTGCTGTCTGATGGCACTACTGTCTGATGGCTCTACTGTCTGATGGCTACTTTCTGATTGCTCTACTGTCTGATGTCATTACTGTCTGATGTCATTACTGTCTGATGTCATTACTGTCTGATGTCATTACTGTCTGATGTCATTACTGTCTGATGTCATTACTGTCTGATGTCATTACTGTCTGATGTCATTACTGTCTGATGTCATTACTGTCTGATGTCTCTACTTTCTGATGGCTCTACTTTCTGATGGCTCTACTGTCTGATGGCTCTACTGTCTGATGGGTCTACTGTCTGATGGCTACTGTCTGATGGCTCTACTGTCTGATGGCTACTGTCTGATGGCTCTACTGTCTGATGGCTCTACTGTCTGATGGCACTACTGTCTGATGGCTCTACTGTCTGATGGCTCTACTGTCTGATGGCACTACTGTCTGATGGCTACTTTCTGATGGCTCTACTGTCTGATGGCTCTACTGTCTGATGGCTCTACTGTCTGATGGCTCTACTGTCTGATGGCTACTTTCTGATGGCTCTACTGTCTGATGGCTCTACTGTCTGATGGCTCTACTGTCTGATGGCTCTACTGTCTGATGGCTCTACTGTCTGATGGCTCTACTGTCTGATGGCTACTTTCTGATGGCTCTACTGTCTGATGGCTACTGTCTGATGGCTCTACTGTCTGATGGCTCTACTGTCTGATGGCTCTATTGTCTGATGGTACTACTGTCTGATGGTTCTACTGTATGATGGCTCTACTGTCTGATGGCACTACTTTCTGATGGCACTGTACATGTATCAGAGTTATTGGTCACACGAGCTAGGTTTCCACACTATTGGAGTAATCCACCTCCCTTTACTGACAAACCATGTTATCGGCTTAATACAGCATAGCAACTCCAGTACTTCAGAGCCTCAAAAGCATTTTATTCGAAGCATATGAAGCGGCTAAATGAGAAACCTCTTCGTGACTACCTGAATATGAGAAGTCAACGTTTAGAGGACAGTTTGAAGAGAAGAGTTGACCAGTGAATGGTAAGGATATTGACAGAGAAAGACGACACTCGTAAAGCCCCTAGGCGGCAGAAAAACATGTTTCCCCATAAAGAGTGAATGGAGTGGATTGGTAGGGAACGAGGTACTGCCATTTACTATGCTGCTGTGGATCCTGTCTGGGCATGTAGCAGACCTTACTCTGCTGCTGTGGATCCTGTCTGGACATGTAGCAGACATTACTGTGCTGCTGTGGATCCTGTCTGGACATGTAGCAGACATTACTGTGCTGCTGTGGATCCTGTCTGGGCATGTAGCAGACATTACTGTGCTGCTGTGGATCCTGTCTGGACAGGTAGCAGACATTACTGTGCTGCTGTGGATCCTGTCTGGACAGGTAGCAGACATTACTGTGCTGCTGTGGATCCTGTCTGGACATGTAGCAGACATTACTGTGCTGCTGTGGATCCTGTCTGGACATGTAGCAGACCTTACTGTGCTGCTGTGGATCCTGTCTGGACATGTAGCAGACATTACTGTGCTGCTGTGGATCCTGTCTGGACATGTAGCAGACATTACTATGCTGCTGTGGATCCTGTCTGGACATGTAGCAGACATTACTGTGCTGCTGTGGATCCTGTCTGGACATGTAGCAGACCTTACTGTGCTGCTGTGGATCCTGTCTGGACATGTAGCAGACAGTACTGTGCTGCTGTGGATCCTGTCTGGACATGTAGCAGACATTACTGTGCTGCTGTGGATCCTGTCTGGACATGTAGCAGACATTACTGTGCTGCTGTGGATCCTGTCTGGACATGTAGCAGACATTACTATGCTGCTGTGGATCCAGTCTGGACATGTAGCAGACCTTACTGTGCTGCTGTGGATCCTGTCTGGACATGTAGCAGACCTTACCGTGCTGCTGTGGATCCTGTCTGGACATGTAGCAGACCTTACTCTGCTGCTGTGTATCCTGTCTGGACATGTAGCAGACCTTACTATGCTGCTGTGGATCCTGTCTGGACATGTAGCAGACATTACTGTGCTGCTGTGGATCCTGTCTGGACATGTAGCAGACATTACTGTGCTGCTGTGGATCCTGTCTGGACATGTAGCAGACATTACTGTGCTGCTGTGGATCCTGTCTGGACAGGTAGCAGACATTACTGTGCTGCTGTGGATCCTGTCTGGACATGTAGCAGACATTACTGTGCTGCTGTGGATCCTGTCTGGACAGGTAGCAGACATTACTGTGCTGCTGTGGATCCTGTCTGGACATGTAGCAGACATTACTGTGCTGCTGTGGATCCTGTCTGGACATGTAGCAGACCTTACTGTGCTGCTGTGGATCCTGTCTGGACATGTAGCAGACCTTACTGTGCTGCTGTGGATCCTGTCTGGACATGTAGCAGACCTTACTGTGCTGCTGTGGATCCTGTCTGGACATGTAGCAGACCTTACTGTGCTGCTGTGGATCCTGTCTGGACATATAGCAGACATTACTGTGCTGCTGTGGATCCTGTCTGGACATGTAGCAGACATTACTGTGCTGCTGTGGATCCTGTCTGGACATGTAGCAGACATTACTGTGCTGCTGTGGATCCTGTCTGGACAGGTAGCAGACATTACTGTGCTGCTGTGGATCCTGTCTGGACAGGTAGCAGACCTTACTGTGCTGCTGTGGATCCTGTCTGGGCATGTAGCAGACATTACTGTGCTGCTGTGGATCCTGTCTGGACATGTAGCAGACATTACTGTGCTGCTGTGGATCCTGTCTGGACATGTAGCAGACATTACTGTGCTGCTGTGGATCCTGTCTGGACATGTAGCAGACATTACTGTGCTGCTAACCTTACTGTGCTGCTACCCAAAACCTATGGGGAGGGAGGATACTGTTTAGGCTTCCTAAAACCATATCAACAATGCCATAATGAACCACTCTTCCACCGCCAATTACTGACAAACCATGTTATCTGCTTAATACAGCATAGAAGATACAGCATCGCAGCATGTCTCCTTAATACAGCATAGAAGCTACAGCATCGCAGCATGTCTCCTTAATACAGCATAGAAGCTACAGCATGTCTCCTTAATACAGCATAGAAGATACAGCATCGCAGCATGTCTCCTTAATACAGCATAGAAGATACAGCATCGCAGCATGTCTCCTTAATACAGCATAGAAGCTACAGCATCGCAGCATGTCTCCTTAATACAGCATAGAAGCTACATCATGTCTCCTTAATACAGCATAGAAGATACAGCATCGCAGCATGTCTCCTTAATACAGCATAGAAGCTACAGCATCGCAGCATGTCTCCTTAATACAGCATAGAAGATACAGCATCGCAGCATGTCTCCTTAATACAGCATAGAAGCTACAGCATCGCAGCATGTCTCCTTATACAGCATAGAAGTAAAGCATAACAGCATAAGCCGCAGCATGTCTCCTGAATACAGCAGAGAAGATACAGCATCGCAGCATGTCTCCTTAATACAGCATAGAACTACTCATTCTCCTTATACAGCATGTACATCATGTCCCTTAATACAGCATAGAAGATACAGCATGTCTCCTTAATACAGCATAGAAGATACAGCATGTCTCCTTAATACAGCATAGAAGCTACATCATGTCTCCTTAATACAGCATAGAAGCTACAGCATCGCAGCATGTCTCCTTAATACAGCATAGACGCTACAGCATCGCAGCATGTCTCCTTAATACAGCATAGAAGATACAGCATGTCTCCTTAATACAGCATAGAAGCTACAGTATGTCTCCTTAATACAGCATAGAAGCTACAGTATGTCTCCTTAATACAGCATAGAAGCTACAAGCACTGTCTCCTTAATACAGCATAGAAGCTACTAGCATCAGTCTTCCTTAATACAGCATAGAAGCTACAGCATCGCAGCATGTCTCCTTAATACAGCATAGAAGCTACAGCATCGCAGCATGTCTCCTAATACAGCATAGAAGATACAGCATCGCAGCATGTCTCCTTAATACAGCATAGAAGCTACAGCATCGCAGCATGTCTCCTTAATACAGCATAGAAGATACAGCATGTCTCCTTAATACAGCATAGAAGATACAGCATGTCTCCTTAATACAGCATAGAAGCTACATCATGTCTCCTTAATACAGCATAGAAGCTACATAAGAGTGCTAAATGACTAGAAAATCAATTCAAGGAATCAGCTAGTCTGGTCTTAGAGGTAGAGCAGGAGGAGGGGTAGGAGACACTTCAGCCCAGAATCAAAGACATGAGGGTGTTTTAATGATTAATCAACCTCAATCAATTCAAAGTTCAAATGTAAATGAGCAATGTTTAAAAGGAGATTAATCTGCTCTCGAAGGTAACGCACGACTACTGAACTGATCGCATTAGAGTTATGAAGTAAGGTTCATTTAAAGACCATTTAAAGGCTTTTAAAGGTAACGCACGACTACTGAACTGATAGCATTAGAGTTATGAAGTAAGGTTTGTTTAAAGACCAAAGCTTTTTTAGCTTTTAAAGGTAATTCACGTTTGAGCCACCCTGGCACAGCGTCGTTTACCGTGAATTTGATATATCCGTAAATGTATAGGGGTTTCAATGAAGACGGGTTTAGACTGAACAAAGTGTCTGAAACACACTAGTGAAACGCAGTGATGTTATTCAGTGTGATTATAGCTTTCAGATTAAAATCTGGACCTCCAAGCCAGTTCCACTGCTTTTTCTCCTGGGACTGATTTAGAACCGGGGCACCAGGTGGGTTCTGACCACATAGAACAGAACGCCAGCTAATAGTCCGGACCTCATAGGGGTAAAAGTTGAATAGCTGTAGTATTGATAGTCAGTGTTCATTCCAGGCTATAGCCTGGTATTGTATGGCATTATAGGCAACATGAACCCTGGATGATCCTGGACGCTGACAGCTGCTCTGATGAGATAATGCTTTCACCACTTTATATCTAAATGAAGTTTATGCATATCAACAGATCCAAATTATCCTCTATTTGGCATTTGCCATTTTCTGCTCTAATCAAATCAGTCTCCCATTATCCAGATGAGCCTGAGATTGAATTAGAAAACACTCGTTCTGAAACGTAATAAGGAATCAGCGATGTATCTCTGACTGGGGAGGGATGTAGAGAGTTGAGATAACAGTGATGTGTTCCCTGACTGGGGAGGGATGTAGAGAGCTGAGATAACAGTGATGTGTTCTGTACCTGGGGAGGGATGTAGAGAGCTGAGATAACAGTGATGTGTTCTCTGACTGGGGAGGGATGTAGAGAGCTGAGATAACAGTGATGTGTTCTGTACCTGGGGAGGGATGTAGAGAGCTGAGATAACAGTGATGTGTTCTGTACCTGGGGAGGGATGTAGAGAGCTGGGATAACAGTGATGTTGTTCTCTGACTGGGAGGGATGTAGAGAGCTGGGATAAACAGTGATGTGTTCTGTACTGGGGAGGGATGTAGAGAGCTGGGATAACAGTGATGTGTTCCCTGACTGGGGAGGGATGTAGAGAGCTGAGATAACAGTGATGTGTTCTGTACCTGGGGAGGGATGTAGAGAGCTGAGATAACAGTGATGTGTTCTGTACCTGGGGAGGGATGTAGAGAGCTGGGATAACAGTGATGTGTTCTGTACCTGGGGAGGATGTAGAGAGATGAGATAACAGTGATGTGTTCCCTGACTGGGGAGGGATGTAGAGAGCTGAGATAACAGTGATGTGTTCCCTGACTGGGGAGGGATGTAGAGAGCTGGGATAACAGTGATGTGTTCTGTGACTGGGGAGGGATGTAGAGAGCTGAGATAACAGTGATGGTTCCCTGACTGGGGAGGGATGTAGAAGCTGGGATAACAGTGATGTGTTCTGTATCTGGGAGGGATGTAGAGAGCTGGGATAACAGTGATGTGTTCTGTACCTGGGGAGGGAGTAGAGAGCTGAGATAACAGTGATGTGTTCTGTACCTGGGGAGGGATGTAGAGAGCTGGGATAACAGTGATGTGTTCTGTACCTGGGGAGGGATGTAGAGAGCTGAGATAACAGTGATGTGTTCTGTACCTGGGGAGGGATGTAGAGAGCTGAGATAACAGTGATGTGTTCCCTGACTGGGGAGGGATGTAGAGAGCTGAGATAACAGTGATGTGTTCTGTACCTGGGGAGGGATGTAGAGAGCTGAGATAACAGTGATGTGTTCTGTACCTGGGGAGGGATGTAGAGAGCTGAGATAACAGTGATGTGTTCTGTACCTGGGGAGGGATGTAGAGAGCTGAGATAACAGTGATGTGTTCCCTGACTGGGGAGGGATGTAGAGAGCTGAGATAACAGTGATGTGTTCTCTGACTGGGGAGGGATGTAGAGAGCTGAGATAACAGTGATGTGTTCTGTACCTGGGGAGGGATGTAGAGAGCTGGGATAACAGTGATGTGTTCTCTGACTGGGGAGGGATGTAGAAGCTGAGATACAGTGATGTGTTCTGTACCTGGGGAGGGATGTAGAGAGCTGAGATAACAGTGATGTGTTCTGTACCTGGGGAGGGATGTAAGAGCTGAGATAACAGTGATGTGTTCTCTGACTGGGGAGGATGTAGAGAGCTGGGATAACAGTGATGTGTTCTTGTACCTGGGGAGGGATGTAGAGAGCTGAGATAACAGTGATGTGTTCTGTACCTGGGGAGGGATGTAGAGAGCTGAGATAACAGTGATGTGTTCTCTGACTGGGGAGGGATGTAGAGAGCTGGGATAACAGTGATGTGTTCTGTACCTGGGGAGGGATGTAGAGAGCTGAGATAACAGTGATGTGTTCTCTGACTGGGGAGGGATGTAGAGAGCTGGGATAACAGTGATGTGTTCCCTGACTGGGGAGGGATGTAGAGAGCTGGGATAACAGTGATGTGTTCTGTACCTGGGGAGGGATGTAGAGAGCTGAGATAACAGTGATGTGTTCTGTACCTGGGGAGGGATGTAGAGAGCTGGGATAACAGTGATGTGTTCTCTGACGGGGAGGGATGTAGAGAGCTGAGATAACAGTGATGTTTTCTCTGACTGCGGAGGGATGTAAGAGCTGAGATAACAGTGATGTGTTCTGTACCTGGGGAGGGATGTAGAGAGCTGGGATAACAGTGATGTGTTCTGTACCTGGGGAGGGATGTAGAGAGCTGGGATAACAGTGATGTGTTCTCTGACTGGGGAGGGATGTAGAGAGCTGAGATAACAGTGATGTGTTCCCTGACTGGGGAGGGATGTAGAGAGCTGAGATAACAGTGATGTGTTCTGTACCTGGGGAGGGATGTGGAGAGCTGGGATAACAGTGATGTGTTCTCTGACTGGGGAGGGATGTAGAGAGCTGAGATAACAGTGATGTGTTCTCTGACTGGGGAGGGATGTAGAGAGCTGAGATAACAGTGATGTGTTCTGTACCTGGGGAGGGATGTAGAGAGCTGAGATAACAGTGATGTGTTCTGTACCTGGGGAGGGATGTAGAGAGCTGAGATAACAGTGATGTGTTCTCTGACTGGGGAGGATGTAGAGAGCTGGGATAACAGTGATGTTTTCTCTGACTGGGGAGGATGTAGAGAGCTGGATAACAGTGATGTGTTCTGACTGGGGAGGGATGTAGAGAGCTGGATAACAGTGATGTGTTCCCTGACTGGGAGGGATGTAGAGAGCTGAGATAACAGTGATGTGTTCCCTGACTGGGGGGGAGGTAGAGAGCTGAGATAACAGTGATTGTTCTGTACCTGGGAGGGATGTAGAGAGCTGGGATAACAGTGATGTGTTCTCTGACTGGGGAGGGATGTAGAGAGCTGAGATAACAGTGATTGTTTCTGTACCTGGGGAGGGATGTAGAGAGCTGAGATAACAGTGATGTGTTCTGTACCTGGGGAGGGATGTAGAGAGCTGAGATAACAGTGATGTTGTTCTCTGACTGGGGAGGGATGTAGAGAGCTGAGATAACAGTGATGTGTTCTCTGACTGGGGAGGGATGTAGAGAGCTGAGATAACAGTGATGTGTTCTCTGACTGGGGAGGGATGTAGAGAGCTGGGATAACAGTGATGTGTTCTCTGACTGGGGAGGGATGTAGAGAGAGCTGAGATAACAGTGATGTGTTCCCTGACTGGGGAGGGATGTAGAGAGCTGGGATAACAGTGATGTGTTCTGTACCTGGGGAGGGATGTAGAGAGCTGAGATAACAATAGGTTTACAGATGAGGATCAGATGGTGCTGGCACCAAGCCTGGAGTATCAGATATAGGAGGATACATCCCAATTAGAACCCTTTTCCCTATGGGTCCCGCTCTATAGTAGTGCACTATATAGGAATAGTGGGCCATTTAAGACACAGACACTGTCTCACAAGTAAACAGAAGCAAAGAAGATAGGACCTTATTTAAGATGTCTGTCCTTATAAAACACTGATTGACTTATATACTGTAGCGGTAGGGCAGGATTTTATGCGGGAAGGTATCCCAGAAAACAGTAGATTTGATGGATAAATAAACATGAACATTATGAGTTGAGTGATGTTTCCATAGTGTTGCTCTATACTAGGCAACCTATTCTCTGCTGGAAATAGTTGTGGCCAAGAGGTTGACATGGAACTCTGCCCCTGTACTAGAAACCACTTTTAGCCTACATGGAATTGGCAATGTACAGTACGTGTAGCAACAGATGATCAGCAAATCAAATCATATTGTATTTGTCACATGCGCCGATACAGAGTCAATGTGAGGCTATATACAGGGTGTTACGGTATAGAGTCTATGTGGAGGCTATGTACAGGGTTTTACGGTATAGAGTCAATGTGGAGGCTATGTACAGGGTGTTACGGTACAGAGTCAATGTGGAGGCTATGTACAGGGTATTACGGTACAGAGTCAATGTGGAGGCTAATACAGGGTGTTACGGTATAGAGTCTATGTGGAGGCTATATACAGGGTGTTACGGTACAGAGTCAATGTGGAGGCTATATACAGGGTGTTACGGTACAGAGTCAATGTGGAGGCTATATACAGGGTTTTAAGGTACAGAGTCTATGTGGAGGCTATATACAGGGTTTTACGGTACAGAGTCTATGTGGAGGCTATATACAGGGTGTTACGGTACAGAGTCAATGTGGAGGCTATATACAGGGGTTTACGGTACAGAGTCTATGTGGAGGCTATAAACAGGGGGTACCGGTACAGAGTCAATGTGGAGGATATATACAGGGGGTACCGGTACAGAGTCTATGTGGAGGCTATAAACAGGGGGTACCGGTACAGAGTCAAAGTGGAGGCTATATACAGGGTATTACGGTACAGAGTCAATGTGGAGACTGTATACAGGGGGTACCGGTACAGAGTCAATGTGGAGGCTATATACAGGGTGTTACGGTACATAGTCAATGTGGAGGCTATATACAGGGGGTACCGGTACAGAGTCTATGTGGAGGCTATAAACAGGGGGTACCGGTACAGAGTCAATGTGGAGGCTATATACAGGGGGTACTGGTACGAGAGTCAATGTGAGGCTATATACAGGGGTACCGTGTACAGAGTCAATGTGGAGGCTATATACATGGGGTACCGGTACAGAGTCAATGTGGAGGCTATATACAGGGGTACCGGTACAGGAGTCAATGTGGAGGCTGTGTATACAGGGGGTACCGGTACAGAGTCAATGTGAGGCTATATACAGGGGGTACCAGTAAAGAGTCAATGTGGAGGCTATATACAGGGGGTACCGGTACAGAGTCAATGTGGAGGCTATATACAGGGTGTTACGGTACAGAGTCAATGTGGAGGCTATATACAGGGGGTACCGGTACAGACACAATGTCGATGCTATATACAGGGGGTACCGGTACAGAGTCAATGTGTGGGGGCACCGGTTAGTTAACGGAATTATGTACATGTAGTTAGAGTTAAAGTGACTATGCATAGATAATAAACAGAGAGTAGCAGCATCATGAAAGAGAGAGTAGCAGCATCATGAAAGAGGTGTCTGGATAGCCCTTTGATTAGCTGTTCAGGAGTCTCACGGCCTGGAGGTAGAAGCTGTTAAGAAGTCGTTTGTACCTAGACTTGGCGCTCCGGTACTGCTTGCCGTGTGGTGGCAGAGAGAACAGTCTATGACTAGGGTGGTTGGAGTCTTTGACAATTTTTAGGGCCTTCCTCTGACACCGCCTGGTATAGAGGTCCAGGATGGCAGGAGGCTTGGCCCCAGTGATGTACTGGGCCGTACACACTACCCTCTTTAGTGCCTTGCGGTCGGAGGCAGAGCAGTTGCCAAACCAGGCTTTGATGCAACCAGTCAGGATGTTCTCGATGGTGCAGCTGTAGAACCTTTTGAGGATCTATGGACCCATTCCAAATCTATTCAGTCTCCTGAGGGGCAATAGGCTTTGTCATGCCCTCTTCACGACTGTCTTGGTGTGTTTGGACCATGATAGTTTGTTGGTGATGTGGACACCAAGGTGCTCTCAACCTGCTCCACTACAGCCCCGTCAATGAGAATGGGGGTGTGATCGGCTCTCCTTTTCCTGTAGCCCATAATCATCTCCTTTGTCTTGATCACGTTGAGGGAGAGGTTGTTGTCCTGGCACCACATGACCAGGTCTCTGACCTCCTCCCTGTAGGCCGTCTCATCATTGTCGGTGATCAGGCCTACCACTGTTGTGTCATCTGCAAACTTAATGATGGTGTTGGAGTCGCACCAGGCCATGCAGTCATGAGTGAACAGGGAGTACAGGAGGGGACTGAGCACACACCCCTGAGGGGCCCCAGTGTTGAGGATCAGCGTGGCGGATGTGTTGTTACCTACCCTTACCACCTGGGGGCGGCCAGTCAGGAAGTCCAGGATCCAGTTGCAGGGGGAGGTGTTTAGTCCCAGGGTCCTTAGCTTATTGATGAGCTTTGAAGGCACTACGGTGTTGAATGCTGAGCTGCAGTCAATGAATAGCATTCTCACATAGGTGTTCCTTTTGTCCAGGTGGGAAAGGGCAGTGTGGAGTGCAATAGAGATTGCATCATCTATGGTTCTGTTGGGGCGTTTTGTAAATTGGAGTGGGTCTAGGGTTTCTGGGATAATGGTGTCGTGAGCCATGACCAGCCTTTCAAAGCACTTCCTGGCTACAGACGTAGTAAGCCAGTGCTCTGGGCTTCCAATATAATGTGTACCCTGGGTCGGGAAGAAATGAAGGGCTTAAACACTGACAGGGGTTTAGTGATGAAACCTCACCTGAATCTTACAGAGGTAGTTTACCAAGGAAGAAGAGCAGCAGGGAGCCTGGAGGTGAAAAAAGGGAAAAAGAGGGGGAGGGAGTGAGAGCGAGAAAGAGTGAGAGATGCAGAGAGCGAGAGAGAGAGAGCGAGAGAGATGCAGAGAGCGAGAGAGAGAGAGCGAGAGAGAGAGAGAGCGAGGAGAGAGAGAGCGAGAGAGAGAGAGAGAGAGAGAGCGAGAGAGAGAGGGAGAGAGAGACGAAGAGAGAGAGGAAGAGAGAGAGGAGAGAGGAGAAAGAGAGAGAGGGAAGAGAGAAAGAGAGAGAGCGGAGGGAGAGAGAGAGAGAGAGGGGAGAGAGGAGCGAGCGAGAGGGAGAAGGGAGAGGGAGAGGGAGAGAGAGAGAGAGGGAGAGAGAGCGAGCGAGAGGAGAGAGAGCGAGAGGAGAGAGAGCGAGCGAGAGGGAGAAAGAGCGAGAGAAGAGAGCGAGAGAGAGGGGAGGGAGAGAGGAGGAGAGACAGAGAGCGAGAGAGAGAGAAAGAGAGAGCGAGAGAGAGCAAGAAAGAGACAGAGAGCGAGAGAGAGAGAGAAAGAGAGAGCGAGAGAGAGAGAGACGAGCGAGAGGGAGAGAGAGCGGAGAGAGGAGAGCGAGAGAGGGAGAGGGAGAGAGAGGGAGAGAGAGAGAGCGAGAGGAGAGAAGAGAGAGCGAGAGAGAGAGAAAAGAGAGAGAGAAGAGGGAAGAGAGAGGGAGAGAGAGAGCGAGAGAGAGAAAGAAGAGAGGGAGAGAGAATGGAGAGAGGAGGAGAGGAGAGAGAGAGCGAGAGGGAGAGAGAGAGCGAGAGGGAGAGGGAGCGAAGAGAGGGGAAGAGACGAGAGGGAGGGAGAGAGAGAGCAGAGGAGAAGAGAAGGAGCGATAGCGAGAGAGAGAGAGGAGAGCGATAGGGAGGAGAGAGAGAGGAGAGCGGAAAGACGAGAGAGAGCGAGAGGGAGAGAGAGAGCGAGAGAGAGAGAGGGAGAGAGAGCGAGAGGGAGAGAGATAGCGATAGCGAGAGAGAGAGAGAGAGAGAGAGCGAGAGAGAGAGAGATGCAGAGACAGAGAGAGAAACAGAGAGAATGAGAGAGAGAGCGAGAGAGAGAGAGAGCGAGAGCGAGAGAGAGAGAGAGCGATAGCGAGAGAGAAACAGAGAGAGCGAGAGAAAAATGAGAAAGAGGGAGACGGCACAGCAAGGTAAAGCCAACCCCTGTTCCCCCTGGGGGTCTGTCCATCTCGATCTCCTGATCAAAAGGATGCTGATGTATCTCTGGGCTCTCTACTTGCTAGACTGAAGACATTACCTAACCCAGGCTAACCATGCTACAACTGAAGACGTTACCTAACCCAGGCTAACCATGCTACAACTGAAGACGTTACTTAACCCAGGCTAACCATGCTACAACTGAAGACGTTACTTAACCCAGGCTAACCATGCTACAACTGAAGACGTTACTTAACCCAGCTAACCATGCTACAACTGAAGACGTTACCTAACCCAGGCTAACCATGCTACAACTGAAGACGTTACCTAACCCAGGCTAACCATGCTACAACTGAAGACGTTACTTAACCCAGGCTAACCATGCTACAACTGAAGACGTTACTTAACCCAGGCTAACCATGCTACAACTGAAGACGTTACTTAACCCAGGCTAACCATGCTACAACTGAAGACGTTACCTAACCCAGGCTAACCATGCTACAACTGAAGACATTACCTAACCCAGGCTAACCATGCTACAAACTGAAGACATTACCTAACCCAGGCTAACCATGCTACAACTGAAGACGTTACTTAACCCAGGCTAACCATGCTACAACTGAAGACGTTACTTAACCCAGGCTAACCATGCTACAACTGAATACGTTACCTAACCCAGGCTAACCATGCTACAACTGAAGACGTTACTTAACCCAGGCTAACCATGCTACAACTGAAGACGTTACTTAACCCAGGCTAACCATGCTACAACTGAAGACGTTACCTAACCCAGGCTAACCATGCTACAACTGAAGACGTTACTTAACCCAGGCTAACCATGCTACACTGAAGACATTACCTAACCCAGGCTAACCATGCTACAACTGAAGACGTTACTTAACCCAGGCTAACCATGCTACAACTGAGACATTACCTAACCCAGGCTAACCATGCTACAACTGAAGACATTACCTAACCCAGGCTAACCATGCTACAACTGAAGACGTTACTTAACCCAGGCTAACCATGCTACAACTGAAGACGTTACTTACACCCAGGCTAACCATGCTACACTGAATACGTTCCTAACCCATGGCTAACCATGCTACAACTGAAGACGTTACCTAACCCAGGCTAACCATGCTACAACTGAAGACGTTACCATAACCCAGGCTAACCATGCTACAACTGAAGACGTTACTTACCCAGGCTAACCATGCTACAACTGGAAGACTGTTCACCTTAAAGAA